>NW_027464599.1:6997500-7307800 GCF_043290135.1 Rhipicephalus microplus | reverse complement strand
CTCCAAAACTAGAGACTCCACAACTAGATATTCTACAACTAGAGACTTCAAACTAGAAACTCAACAACTAGAAACTTCAAAATTCGAAACTCTACTAGAAACTACACAACTGGAAACTCCACAACTAGACACTCCAAAACTAGAAACTCCACAACTAGAGACTCTGCAACTATAGAACTCCGCAACTAGAAACTCCGCAACAAGGAATTCCAGAGCTAGAAACACCTCAACTAGACACTCCGCAACTAGAAACTCCACAACTTGAGACGCCACAACTAGAAACTCCACAACTCGAAACTTCACAACGAGAAACTCCACAACTAGAACCTCTACAACTAGAGACTCCTCAACTAGAGAATTCGCAACTAGAAACTCCAAAACTAGAGACTCTGCAACTAGAAACTCCGCAGCTAGAAACTCCACAACTAGAAACTCCACAATTAGAAACTCCACAACTAGAACCTCCACAACTAGAGATTCCGCAACTAGAGACTCCACCACTAGAAACTCCACAACTACAAATTCCACAACCAGAAACTCCACAACTAGAAACTCCGCAACTAGAAACTCCGCAACTAGAGACTCACCAACTAGAAACTCCACAACTAGAAACTCCACAACTAAAAACTCCACAACTGAAAACTCCACAACTTGAGACTCCGCAACTTGAAACTTCACAACTAGAAACTCTGCTATTAAAAACTCCGCAACTAGAAACTCCGCAACTAGAAACTCCACAACTAGATACTCCACAACTGGAAACTCCACAACTGGAAACTCCACAACTAGAAACTCCGCAACTAGAAACTCCGCCACTAGAGACTCCACCACTAGAAACTCCACAACTAGAAACTCCACAACCAGAAACTCCACAACTAGAAACTCCACAACTAGATACTCCGCAACTAGAAACTCCACAACTAGAGACTCCACAACTTGAAACTCCACAACTTTAAACTCCACAACTTGAGACTCCACAACTAGAAACTCCATAACTCAAAACTCCACAACTGGAAACTCCACAATTAGAAACTCCAAAAACTGAAACTCCACAACTAGAAACTCCACAACTAAAAACTCCACAACCAGAGACTCTGCAACTAGAAACTCCGCAACTAGAAACTCGGCAGCTAGAAACTACACAACTAGAGACTCCACAACTAGAAACTCCACAACTAGAAACTCCACAAGTGGAAACTCCACAACTAGACACTCCGCAACTAGAAACTCCGCAACTTGAGACGCCACAACTACAAACTCCACAAATACAGACTCGGCAACTAGAAATTCCATATCTCGAAACTCCACAACTAAAAACTGCAAAACTAGAGACTTCTCAACTAGAAACTCAACAACTAGAAACTCCTCAACTAAAAACTCCACAACTGAAAACTCCACAACCAGAAACTCCAAAACTCGAAACTCCACAACTCGAAACTCCACAACTGGAAACTCCACAACTAGACACTCCACAACTAAAAACTCTTCAACTAGAAACTCCAAAACTAGAGACTCCACAACTAGAGAATCTACAACTAGAGACTTCAAACTAAAAACTCAACAACTAGAAACTTCAAATTTCGAAACTCTACTAGAAACTACACAACTGGAAACTCCACAACTAGACACTCCACAACTAGAAACTCCAAAACTAGATACTCCACAACTGGAAACTTTACAACTAGATACTTCACAACTGGAAACTCCACAACTAGATACTTCACAACTGGAAACTCCACAACTAGAAACTCCACAACTAGAGACTCGACAACTCGAATCTCAACAACTAGAAACTCCAGTACTAGAAACTCCACAACCACAGACGCCCCAACTCCACAATAGAAACTCCACAACATTAAACTCCAACAAGATACTCCACAACTAGGAACTCTACAATTGGAGACTCCACAAGTGGAAACTCCACAACTAGAGACTCTGCAACTAGAAACTTCACAACTAGAGACTCCGCAACTCCACAACTAGAAACTCCACAACTGAAAAATCCACAACTAGAAAATCCACAACTAGAAACTCCACAACTATAGACTCAACAACTTAAAACTCCACAAGTTTAAACTCCACAACTTAAGACTCCACAACTGGAAACTCCAAAACTAGAAACTTCACAACCAGAGACTCCGCAACTAGAAACTCCGCAACAGAAGACTATACAACTAGAAACTCCACAACTAGAAACTCCAAAACTAGAAACTCCACAACTAGAAACTCCACAACTAGAAACTCCACAAGTTAAAACTCCACAACTAGATACTCCACAACTTTAAACTCCACAACTTGAGACTCCACAACTAGAAACTCCACAACTAGAAACTCTGCAACTAGAGACTCCACAACTAGAAACTCCACAACTACAAACTCCACAAATTGAGACTCGGCTACAAGACATTTCATGTCTAGAAAGTCCACAACTAAAAACTTCACAACTGGAAACTCCAAAACTAGAACTCCACAACTAGAGTCTCCGCAACTAGACTCCTCAACTTGAAGCTCCACAACTAGAGACTCCGCAAGTAGAAACTCCACAACTAGAAACTCCACAACTGGAAACTCCACAACTAGATACTCCGCAACTAGAAACTCCACAACTAGAGACTCCACAACTTTAAACTCCACAACTCAAAACTCCACAACTGGAAACTTCACAATTAGAAACTCCACAACCAGAAACTCCACAACTAGAAACTCCACAACTAAAAACTCCCCAACTGGAAACTCCACAACTAGAAACTCCACAACTAGAAACTCCGCAACTAGAAACTCCACAACTAGAAACTCCACAACTCAAAACTCCACAACTAGAAACTCCAAAACTCGAAACTCCACAACTCGAAACTCCACAACTGGAAACTCCACAACTAGACACTCCACAACTAAAAACTCTTCAACTAGAAACTCCAAAACTAGAGACTCCACAACTAGATATTCTACAACTAGATACTCCGCAACTAGAAACTCCACAACTAGAGACTCCACAACTTTAAACTCCACAACTCAAAACTCCACAACTGGAAACTTCACAATTAGAAACTCCACAACCAGAAACTCCACAACTAGAAACTCCACAACTAAAAACTCCCCAACTGGAAACTCCACAACTAGACACTCCACAACTAGAAACTCCACAACTAGAGACTCTGCAACTATAGAACTCCGCAACTAGAAACTCCGCAACAAGGAATTCCAGAGCTAGAAACACCACAACTAGACACTCCGCAACTAGAAACTCCACAACTTGAGACGCCACAACTAGAAACTCCACAACTCGAAACTTCACAACGAGAAACTCCACAACTAGAAACTCTACAACTAGAGACTCCTCAACTAGGGAATTCGCAACTAGAAACTCCAAAACTAGAGACTCTGCAACTAGAAACTCCGCAGCTAGAAACTCCACAACTAGAAACTCCACAATTAGAAACTCCACAACTAGAACCTCCACAACTAGAGATTCCGCAACTAGAGACTCCACCACTAGAAACTCCACAACTAGAAACTCCACAACTAGAAACTCTGCAACTAGAGACTCCACAACTAGAAACTCCACAACTACAAACTCCACAAATAGAGACTCGGCTACAAGACATTTCATGTCTAGAAACTCCAAACTACAAACTCCACAAATAGAGACTCGGCTACAAGACATTTCATGTCTAGAAAGTCCACAACTAAAAACTTCACAACTGGAAACTCCAAAACTAGAAACTCCACAACTAGAGTCTCCGCAACTAGACTCCACAAATTGAAGCTCCACAACTAGAGACTCCGCAAGTAGAAACTCCACAACTAGAAACTCCACAACTGGAAACTCCACAACTAGATACTCCGCAACTAGAAACTCCACAACTAGAGACTCCACAACTTGAAACTCCACAACTTTAAACTCCACAACTCAAAACTCCACAACTGGAAACTCCACAACTGGAAACTCCACAACTAGAAACTCCGCAACTAGAAACTCCGCAACAGGAGACTCTACAACTAGAAACTCCACAACTAGAAACTCCAAAACTAGAAACTCCACAACTAGAAACTCCACAACTAGAAACTCCACAACTGAAAACTCCACAACTAGAAACTCCACAACTCAAAACTCCACAACTAGAGACTCTGCAACTAGAAACTCCACAACCAGAAACTCCACAACTAGAGACTCCGTAACTAGAAACTCCACAACTAGAAACTCCGCAGCTAGAAACTACACAACTAGAAACTCCACAACTAGAAACTCAACAACTACAAACTCCACAAATTGAGACTCGGCTACAAGAAATTTCATGTCTAGAAAGTCCACAACTAAAAACTTCAGAACTGGAAACTCCAAAACTAGAAACTCCACAACTAGAGACTCCGCAACTAGACTCCACAACTTGAAACTCCACAACTAGAGACTCCGCAAGTAGAAACTCCACAACTAGAAACTCCACAACTGGAAACTCCACAACTGGAAACTCCACAACTAGAAACTCCACAACTAGCGACTCCACAACTTGAAACTCCACAACTTTAAACTCCACAACTCAAAACTCCACAACTGGAAACTCCACAACTAGAAACTCCGCAACTAGAAACTCCGCAACAGGAGACTCTACAACTAGAAACTCCACAACTAGAAACTCCAAAACTAGAAACTCCACAACTAGAAACTTCACAACTAGAAACTCCACAACCAGAAACTCCACAACTAGAAACTCCACAACTAGAAACTCCACAACTAGAGACTCACCAACTAGAAACTCCACAACTAGAAACTCCACAAATACAGACTCGGCAACCAGAAATTTCATATCTAGAAACTCCACAACTAAAACTGCAAAACTAGAGACTTCTCAACTAGAAACTCAACAACTAGAATCTCCACAGCTAAAAACTCGACAACTGAAAACTCCACAACTTGAGACTCCGCAACTTGAAACTTCACAACTAGAAACTCCGCTATTAAAAACTCCGCAACTAGAAACTCCACAACTAGAAACTCCACAAGTTAAAACTCCACAACTAGATACTCCACAACTTTAAACTCCACAACTTGAGACTCCACAACTAGAAACTCCACAACTAGAAACTCTGCAACTAGAGACTCCACAACTAGAAACTCCACAACTACAAACTCCACAAATAGAGACTCGGCTACAAGACATTTCATGTCTAGAAAGTCCACAACTAAAAACTTCACAACTGGAAACTCCAAAACTAGAAACTCCACAACTAGAGTCTCCGCAACTAGACTCCTCAACTTGAAGCTCCACAACTAGAGACTCCGCAAGTAGAAACTCCACAACTAGAAACTCCACAACTGGAAACTCCACAACTAGATACTCCGCAACTAGAAACTCCACAACTAGAGACTCCACAACTTTAAACTCCACAACTCAAAACTCCACAACTGGAAACTTCACAATTAGAAACTCCACAACCAGAAACTCCACAACTAGAAACTCCACAACTAAAAACTCCCCAACTGGAAACTCCACAACTAGAAACTCCACAACTAGAAACTCCGCAACTAGAAACTCCACAACTAGAAACTCCACAACTCAAAACTCCACAACTAGAAACTCCAAAACTCGAAACTCCACAACTCGAAACTCCACAACTGGAAACTCCACAACTAGACACTCCACAACTAAAAACTCTTCAACTAGAAACTCCAAAACTAGAGACTCCACAACTAGATATTCTACAACTAGAGACTTCAAACTAGAAACTCAACAACTAGAAACTTCAAAATTCGAAACTCTACTAGAAACTACACAACTGGAAACTCCACAACTAGACACTCCAAAACTAGAAACTCCACAACTAGAGACTCTGCAACTATAGAACTCCGCAACTAGAAACTCCGCAACAAGGAATTCCAGAGCTAGAAACACCACAACTAGACACTCCGCAACTAGAAACTCCACAACTTGAGACGCCACAACTAGAAACTCCACAACTCGAAACTTCACAACGAGAAACTCCACAACTAGAAACTCTACAACTAGAGACTCCTCAACTAGAGAATTCGCAACTAGAAACTCCAAAACTAGAGACTCTGCAACTAGAAACTCCGCAGCTAGAAACTCCACAACTAGAAACTCCACAATTAGAAACTCCACAACTAGAACCTCCACAACTAGAGATTCCGCAACTAGAGACTCCACCACTAGAAACTCCACAACTACAAATTCCACAACCAGAAACTCCACAACTAGAAACTCCGCAACTAGAAACTCCGCAACTAGAGACTCACCAACTAGAAACTCCACAACTAGAAACTCCACAACTAAAAACTCCACAACTGAAAACTCCACAACTTGAGACTCCGCAACTTGAAACTTCACAACTAGAAACTCTGCTATTAAAAACTCCGCAACTAGAAACTCCGCAACTAGAAACTCCACAACTAGATACTCCACAACTGGAAACTCCACAACTGGAAACTCCACAACTAGAAACTCCGCAACTAGAAACTCCGCCACTAGAGACTCCACCACTAGAAACTCCACAACTAGAAACTCCACAACCAGAAACTCCACAACTAGAAACTCCACAACTAGATACTCCGCAACTAGAAACTCCACAACTAGAGACTCCACAACTTGAAACTCCACAACTTTAAACTCCACAACTTGAGACTCCACAACTAGAAACTCCATAACTCAAAACTCCACAACTGGAAACTCCACAATTAGAAACTCCAAAAACTGAAACTCCACAACTAGAAACTCCACAACTAAAAACTCCACAACCAGAGACTCTGCAACTAGAAACTCCGCAACTAGAAACTCGGCAGCTAGAAACTACACAACTAGAGACTCCACAACTAGAAACTCCACAACTAGAAACTCCACAACTGGAAACTCCACAACTAGACACTCCGCAACTAAAAACTCCGCAACTTGAGACGCCACAACTACAAACTCCACAAATACAGACTCGGCAACTAGAAATTCCATATCTCGAAACTCCACAACTAAAAACTGCAAAACTAGAGACTTCTCAACTAGAAACTCAACAACTAGAAACTCCTCAACTAAAAACTCCACAACTGAAAACTCCACAACCAGAAACTCCAAAACTCGAAACTCCACAACTCGAAACTCCACAACTGGAAACTCCACAACTAGACACTCCACAACTAAAAACTCTTCAACTAGAAACTCCAAAACTAGAGACTCCACAACTAGAGAATCTACAACTAGAGACTTCAAACTAAAAACTCAACAACTAGAAACTTCAAATTTCGAAACTCTACTAGAAACTACACAACTGGAAACTCCACAACTAGACACTCCACAACTAGAATCTCCAAAACTAGATACTCCACAACTGGAAACTTTACAACTAGATACTTCACAACTGGAAACTCCACAACTAGATACTTCACAACTGGAAACTCCACAACTAGAAACTCCACAACTAGAGACTCGACAACTCGAATCTCAACAACTAGAAACTCCAGTACTAGAAACTCCACAACCACAGACGCCCCAACTCCACAATAGAAACTCCACAACATTAGACTCCAACAAGATACTCCACAACTAGGAACTCCACAATTGGAGACTCCACAAGTGGAAACTCCACAACTAGAGACTCTGCAACTAGAAACTTCACAACTAGAGACTCCGCAACTCCACAACTAGAAACTCCACAACTGAAAAATCCACAACTAGAAAATCCACAACTAGAAACTCCACAACTATAGACTCAACAACTTAAAACTCCACAAGTTTAAACTCCACAACTTAAGACTCCACAACTGGAAACTCCAAAACTAGAAACTCCACAACCAGAGACTCCGCAACTAGAAACTCCGCAACAGAAGACTATACAACTAGAAACTCCACAACTAGAAACTCCAAAACTAGAAACTCCACAACTAGAAACTCCACAACTAGAAACTCCACAAGTTAAAACTCCACAACTAGATACTCCACAACTTTAAACTCCACAACTTGAGACTCCACAACTAGAAACTCCACAACTAGAAACTCTGCAACTAGAGACTCCACAACTAGAAACTCCACAACTACAAACTCCACAAATTGAGACTCGGCTACAAGACATTTCATGTCTAGAAAGTCCACAACTAAAAACTTCACAACTGGAAACTCCAAAACTAGAAACTCCACAACTAGAGTCTCCACAACTAGACTCCTCAACTTGAAGCTCCACAACTAGAGACTCCGCAAGTAGAAACTCCACAACTAGAAACTCCACAACTGGAAACTCCACAACTAGATACTCCGCAACTAGAAACTCCACAACTAGAGACTCCACAACTTTAAACTCCACAACTCAAAACTCCACAACTGGAAACTTCACAATTAGAAACTCCACAACCAGAAACTCCACAACTAGAAACTCCACAACTAAAAACTCCCCAACTGGAAACTCCACAACTAGAAACTCCACAACTAGAAACTCCGCAACTAGAAACTCCACAACTAGAAACTCCACAACTCAAAACTCCACAACTAGAAACTCCAAAACTCGAAACTCCACAACTCGAAACTCCACAACTGGAAACTCCACAACTAGACACTCCACAACTAAAAACTCTTCAACTAGAAACTCCAAAACTAGAGACTCCACAACTAGATATTCTACAACTAGATACTCCGCAACTAGAAACTCCACAACTAGAGACTCCACAACTTTAAACTCCACAACTCAAAACTCCACAACTGGAAACTTCACAATTAGAAACTCCACAACCAGAAACTCCACAACTAGAAACTCCACAACTAAAAACTACCCAACTGGAAACTCCACAACTAGACACTCCACAACTAGAAACTCCACAACTAGAGACTCTGCAACTATAGAACTCCGCAACTAGAAACTCCGCAACAAGGAATTCCAGAGCTAGAAACACCACAACTAGACACTCCGCAACTAGAAACTCCACAACTTGAGACGCCACAACTAGAAACTCCACAACTCGAAACTTCACAACGAGAAACTCCACAACTAGAAACTCTACAACTAGAGACTCCTCAACTAGGGAATTCGCAACTAGAAACTCCAAAACTAGAGACTCTGCAACTAGAAACTGCGCAGCTAGAAACTCCACAACTAGAAACTCCACAATTAGAAACTCCACAACTAGAACCTCCACAACTAGAGATTCCGCAACTAGAGACTCCACCACTAGAAACTCCACAACTAGAAACTCCACAACTAGAAACTCTGCAACTAGAGACTCCACAACTAGAAACTCCACAACTACAAACTCCACAAATAGAGACTCGGCTACAAGACATTTCATGTCTAGAAACTCCAAACTACAAACTCCACAAATAGAGACTCGGCTACAAGACATTTCATGTCTAGAAAGTCCACAACTAAAAACTTCACAACTGGAAACTCCAAAACTAGAAACTCCACAACTAGAGTCTCCGCAACTAGACTCCACAAATTGAAGCTCCACAACTAGAGACTCCGCAAGTAGAAACTCCACAACTAGAAACTCCACAACTGGAAACTCCACAACTAGATACTCCGCAACTAGAAACTCCACAACTAGAGACTCCACAACTTGAAACTCCACAACTTTAAACTCCACAACTCAAAACTCCACAACTGGAAACTCCACAACTGGAAACTCCACAACTAGAAACTCCGCAACTAGAAACTCCGCAACAGGAGACTCTACAACTAGAAACTCCACAACTAGAAACTCCAAAACTAGAAACTCCACAACTAGAAACTTCACAACTAGAAACTCCGCCACTAGAGACTCCACCACTAGAAACTCCACAACTAGAAACTCCACAACCAGAAACTCCACAACTAGAAACTCCACAACTAGAAACTCCACAACTAGAGACTCACCAACTAGAAACTCCACAACTACAAACTCCACAAATACAGACTCGGCAACCAGAAATTTCATATCTAGAAACTCCACAACTAAAACTGCAAAACTAGAGACTTCTCAACTAGAAACTCAACAACTAGAATCTCCACAGCTAAAAACTCGACAACTGAAAACTCCACAACTTGAGACTCCGCAACTTGAAACTTCACAACTAGAAACTCCGCTATTAAAAACTCCGCAACTAGAAACTCCACAACTAGAAACTCCAGAAGTTACAACTCCACAACTAGATACTCCACAACTTTAAACTCCACAACTTGAGACTCCACAACTAGAAACTCCACAACTAGAAACTCTGCAACTAGAGACTCCACAACTAGAAACTCCACAACTACAAACTCCACAAATAGAGACTCGGCTACAAGACATTTCATGTCTAGAAAGTCCACAACTAAAAACTTCACAACTGGAAACTCCAAAACTAGAAACTCCACAACTAGAGTCTCCGCAACTAGACTCCACAACTTGAAGCTCCACAACTAGAGACTCCGCAAGTAGAAACTCCACAACTAGAAACTCCACAACTGGAAACTCCACAACTAGATACTCCGCAACTAGAAACTCCACAACTAGAGACTCCACAACTTGAAACTCCACAACTTTAAACTCCACAACTCAAAACTCCACAACTGTAAACTTCACAATTAGAAACTCCACAACCAGAAACTCCACAACTAGAAACTCCACAACTAAAAACTCCCCAACTGGAAACTCCACAACTAGAAACTCCACAACTAGAAACTCCGCAACTAGAAACTCCACAACTAGAAACTCCACAACTCAAAACTCCACAACTAGAAACTCCAAAACTCGAAACTCCACAACTCCAAACTCCACAACTGGAAACTCCACAACTAGACACTCCACAACTAAAAACTCTTCAACTAGAAACTCCAAAACTAGAGACTCCACAACTAGATATTCTACAACTAGAGACTTCAAACTAGAAACTCAACAACTAGAAACTTCAAATATCGAAACTCTACTAGAAACTACACAACTGGAAACTCCACAACTAGACACTCCACAACTAGAAACTCCACAACTAGAGACTCTGCAACTATAGAACTCCGCAACTAGAAACTCCGCAACAAGGAATTCCAGAGCTAGAAACACCACAACTAGACACTCCGCAACTAGAAACTCCACAACTTGAGACGCCACAACTAGAAACTCCACAACTCGAAACTTCACAACGAGAAACTCCACAACTAGAAACTCTACAACTAGAGACTCCTCAACTAGAGAATTCGCAACTAGAAACTCCAAAACTAGAGAATCTGCAACTAGAAACTCCGCAGCTAGAAACTCCACAACTAGAAACTCCACAATTAGAAACTCCACAACTAGAACCTCCACAACTAGAGATTCCGCAACTAGAGACTCCACCACTAGAAACTCCACAACTACAAATTCCACAACCAGAAACTCCACAACTAGAAACTCCGCAACTAGAAACTCCGCAACTAGAGACTCACCAACTAGAAACTCCACAACTAGAAACTCCACAACTACAAACTCCACAAATACAGACTCGGCAACTAGAAATTCCATATCTAGAAACTCCACAACTAAAAACTGCAAAACTAGAGACTTATCATTTAGAAACTCAACAACTAGAAACTCCACAACTAAAAACTCCACAACTGAAAACTCCACAACTTGAGACTCCGCAACTTGAAACTTCACAACTAGAAACTCTGCTATTAAAAACTCCGCAACTAGAAACTCCGCAACTAGAAACTCCACAACTAGATACTCCACAACTGGAAACTTTACAACTAGATACTTCACAACTGGAAACTCCACAACTAGATACTCCACAACTGGAAACTCCACAACTAGAAACTCCACAACTAGAGACTCCACAACTCAAATCTCCACAACTAGAAACTCCAGTACTAGAAACTCCACAACTAGAAACTCGGCAGCTAGAAACTACATAACTAGAGACTCCACAACTAGAAACTCCACAACTAGAAACTCCACAACTAGAAACTGCACAACTGAAAACTCCACAACTAGAAGCTCCACAACTGAAAACTCCACAACTGGAAACTCCACAACTAGAGACTCCGCAACTAGAAACTCCACAACCAGAAACTCCACAACTAGAGACCCCATAACTAGAAACTCCACAACTAGAGACTCACCAACTAGAAACTCCACAACTAGAAACTCCACAACTACAAACTCCACAAATACAGACTCGGCAACCAGAAATTTCATATCTAGAAACTCCACAGCTAAAAACTCGACAACTAAAAACTCCACAACTTGAGACTCCGCAACTTGAAACTTCACAACTAGAAACTCCGCTATTAAAAACTCCACAACTTGAGACTCCACAACTAGAAACTCCACAACTAGAAACTCTGCAACTAGAGACTCCACAACTAGAAACTCCACAACTACAAACTCCACAAATAGAGACTCGGCTACAAGACATTTCATGTCTAGAAAGTCCACAACTAAAAACTTCACAACTGGAAACTCCAAAACTAGAAACTCCACAACTAGAGTCTCCGCAACTAGACTCCACAACTTGAAGCTCCACAACTAGAGACACCGCAAGTAGAAACTCCACAACTAGAAACTCCACAACTGGAAACTCCACAACTAGATACTCCGCAACTAGAAACTCCACAACTAGAGACTCCACAACTTGAAACTCCACAACTTTAAACTCCACAACTCAAAATTCCACAACTGGAAACTTCACAATTAGAAACTCCACAACCAGAAACTCCACAACTAGAAACTCCACAACTAAAAACTCCCCAACTGGAAACTCCACAACTAGAAACTCCACAACTAGAAACTCCGCAACTAGAAACTCCACAACTAGAAACTCCACAACTCAAAACTCCACAACTAGAAACTCCAAAACTCGAAACTCCACAACTCGAAACTCCACAACTGGAAACTCCACAACTAGACACTCCAACAACTAAAAACTCTTCAACTAGAAACTCCAAAACTAGAGACTCCACAACTAGATATTCTACAACTAGAGACTCCAAAACTCGAATCTCAACAACTAGAAACTCCAGTACTAGAAACTCCACAACCACAGACGCCCCAACTCCACAACTAGAAACTCCACAACATTAAACTCCAACAAGATACTCCACAACTAGGAACTCCACAACTGGAGACTCCACAAGTGGAAACTCCACAACTAGAGACTCTGCAACTAGAAACTTCACAACTAGAGACTCCGCAACTCCACAACTAGAAACTCCACAACTGAAAAATCCACAACTAGAAAATCCACAACTAGAAACTCCACAACTATAGACTCAACAACTTAAAACTCCACAAGTTTAAACTCCACAACTTAAGACTCCACAACTGGAAACTCCAAAACTAGAAACTCCACAACCAGAGACTCCGCAACTAGAAACTCCGCAACATAAGACTATACAACTAGAAACTCCACAACTAGAAACTCAAAAACTAGAAACTCCACAACTAGAAACTCCACAACTAGAAACTCCACAAGTTAAAACTCCACAACTAGATACTCCACAACTTTAAACTCCACAACTTGAGACTCCACAACTAGAAACTCCACAACTAGAAACTCTGCAACTAGAGACTCCACAACTAGAAACTCCACAACTACAAACTCCACAAATAGAGACTCGGCTACAAGACATTTCATGTCTAGAAAGCCCACAACTAAAAACTTCACAACTGGAAACTCCAAAACTAGAAACTCCACAACTAGAGTCTCCGCAACTAGACTCCACAACTTGAAGCTCCACAACTAGAGACTCCGCAAGTAGAAACTCCACAACTAGAAACTCCACAACTGGAAACTCCACAACTAGATACTCCGCAACTAGAAACTCCACAACTAGCGACTCCACAACTTGAAACTCCACAACTTTAAACTCCACAACTCAAAACTCCACAACTGGAAACTCCACAACTGGAAACTCCACAACTGGAAACTCCGCAACTAGAAACTCTGCAACAGGAGACTCTACAACTAGAAACTCCACAACTAGAAACTCCACAACTAGAAACTCCGCAACTAGAAACTCCACAACTAGAAACTCCACAACTCAAAACTCCACAACTAGAAACTCCAAAACTCGAAACTCCACAACTCGAAACTCCACAACTGGAAACTCCACAACTAGACACTCCACAACTAAAAACTCTTCAACTAGAAACTCCAAAACTAGAGACTCCACAACTAGATATTCTACAACTAGAGACTTCAAACTAAAAACTCAACAACTAGAAACTTCAAAATTCGAAACTCTACTAGAAACTACACAACTGGAAACTCCACAACTAGACACTCCACAACTAGAAACTCCACAACTAGAGACTCTGCAACTATAGAACTCCGCAACTAGAAACTCCGCAACAAGGAATTCCAGAGCTAGAAACACCACAACTAGACACTCCGCAACTAGAAACTCCACAACTTGAGACGCCACAACTAGAAACTCCACAACTCGAAACTTCACAACGAGAAACTCCACAACTAGAAACTCTACAACTAGAGACTCCTCAACTAGAGAATTCGCAACTAGAAACTCCAAAACTAGAGACTCTGCAACTAGAAACTCCGCAGCTAGAAACTCCACAACTAGAAACTCCACAATTAGAAACTCCACAACTAGAACCTCCACAACTAGAGATTCCGCAACTAGACACTCCACCACTAGAAACTCCACAACTACAAATTCCACAACCAGAAACTCCACAACTAGAAACTCCGCAACTAGAAACTCCGCAACTAGAGACTCACCAACTAGAAACTCCACAACTAGAAACTCCACAACTAAAAACTCCACAACTGAAAACTCCACAACCTGAGACTCCGCAACTTGAAACTTCACAACTAGAAACTCTGCTATTAAAAACTCCGCAACTAGAAACTCCGCAACTAGAAACTCCACAACTAGATACTCCACAACTGGAAACTTTACAACTAGATACTTCACAACTGGAAACTCCACAACTGGAAACTCCACAACTAGAAACTCCGCAACTAGAAACTCCGCCACTAGAGACTCCACCACTAGAAACTCCACAACTAGAAACTCCACAACCAGAAACTCCACAACTAGAAACTCCACAACTAGAAACTCCGCAACTAGAGACTCACCAACTAGAAACTCCACAACTACGAACTCCACAGCTACAAACTCCGCAACTAGAAACTCCACAACTAGAAACTCCACAGCTAGAGACTCCGCAACTAGAAACTCCACAACCAGAGACTCTGCAACTAGAAACTCCGCAACTAGATACTCCGCAGCTAGAAACTACACAACTAGAAACTCCACAACTAGAAACTCCACAACTACAAACTCCACAAATAGAGACTCGGCTACAAGAAATTTCATGTCTAGAAAGTCCACAACTAAAAACTTCAGAACTGGAAACTCCAAAACTAGAAACTCCACAACTAGAGACTCCGCAACTAGACTCCACAACTTGAAACTCCACAACTAGAGACTCCGCAAGTAGAAACTCCACAACTAGAAACTCCACAACTGGAAACTCCACAACTGGAAACTCCACAACTAGAAACTCCACAACTAGCGACTCCACAACTTGAAACTCCACAACTTTAAACTCCACAACTCAAAACTCCACAACTGGAAACTCCACAACTGGAAACTCCACAACTAGAAACTCCGCAACTAGAAACTCCGCAACAGGAGACTCTACAACTAGAAACTCCACAACTAGAAACTCCAAAACTAGAAACTCCACAACTAGAAACTTCACAACTAGAAACTCCACAACCAGAAACTCCACAACTAGAAACTCCACAACTAGAAACTCCACAACTAGAGACTCACCAACTAGAAACTCCACAACTAGAAACTCCACAAATACAGACTCGGCAACCAGAAATTTCATATCTAGAAACTCCACAACTAAAACTGCAAAACTAGAGACTTCTCAACTAGAAACTCAACAACTAGAATCTCCACAGCTAAAAACTCGACAACTGAAAACTCCACAACTTGAGACTCCGCAACTTGAAACTTCACAACTAGAAACTCCGCTATTAAAAACTCCGCAACTAGAAACTCCACAACTAGAAACTCCACAAGTTAAAACTCCACAACTAGATACTCCACAACTTTAAACTCCACAACTTGAGACTCCACAACTAGAAACTCCACAACTAGAAACTCTGCAACTAGAGACTCCACAACTAGAAACTCCACAACTACAAACTCCACAAATAGAGACTCGGCTACAAGACATTTCATGTCTAGAAAGTCCACAACTAAAAACTTCACAACTGGAAACTCCAAAACTAGAAACTCCACAACTAGAGTCTCCGCAACTAGACTCCTCAACTTGAAGCTCCACAACTAGAGACTCCGCAAGTAGAAACTCCACAACTAGAAACTCCACAACTGGAAACTCCACAACTAGATACTCCGCAACTAGAAACTCCACAACTAGAGACTCCACAACTTTAAACTCCACAACTCAAAACTCCACAACTGGAAACTTCACAATTAGAAACTCCACAACCAGAAACTCCACAACTAGAAACTCCACAACTAAAAACTCCCCAACTGGAAACTCCACAACTAGAAACTCCACAACTAGAAACTCCGCAACTAGAAACTCCACAACTAGAAACTCCACAACTCAAAACTCCACAACTAGAAACTCCAAAACTCGAAACTCCACAACTCGAAACTCCACAACTGGAAACTCCACAACTAGACACTCCACAACTAAAAACTCTTCAACTAGAAACTCCAAAACTAGAGACTCCACAACTAGATATTCTACAACTAGAGACTTCAAACTAGAAACTCAACAACTAGAAACTTCAAAATTCGAAACTCTACTAGAAACTACACAACTGGAAACTCCACAACTAGACACTCCAAAACAAGAAACTCCACAACTAGAGACTCTGCAACTATAGAACTCCGCAACTAGAAACTCCGCAACCAGGAATTCCAGAGCTAGAAACACCTCAACTAGACACTCCGCAACTAGAAACTCCACAACTTGAGACGCCACAACTAGAAACTCCACAACTCGAAACTTCACAACGAGAAACTCCACAACTAGAAACTCTACAACTAGAGACTCCTCAACTAGAGAATTCGCAACTAGAAACTCCAAAACTAGAGACTCTGCAACTAGAAACTCCGCAGCTAGAAACTCCACAACTAGAAACTCCACAATTAGAAACTCCACAACTAGAACCTCCACAACTAGAGATTCCGCAACTAGAGACTCCACCACTAGAAACTCCACAACTACAAATTCCACAACCAGAAACTCCACAACTAGAAACTCCGCAACTAGAAACTCCGCAACTAGAGACTCACCAACTAGAAACTCCACAACTAGAAACTCCACAACTAAAAACTCCACAACTAAAAACTCTTCAACTAGAAACTCCAAAACTAGAGACTCCACAACTAGATATTCTACAACTAGAGACTTCAAACTAGAAACTCAACAACTAGAAACTTCAAAATTCGAAACTCTACTAGAAACTACACAACTGGAAACTCCACAACTAGACACTCCAAAACTAGAAACTCCACAACTAGAGACTCTGCAACTATAGAACTCCGCAACTAGAAACTCCGCAACAAGGAATTCCAGAGCTAGAAACACCTCAACTAGACACTCCGCAACTAGAAACTCCACAACTTGAGACGCCACAACTAGAAACTCCACAACTCGAAACTTCACAACGAGAAACTCCACAACTAGAAACTCTACAACTAGAGACTCCTCAACTAGAGAATTCGCAACTAGAAACTCCAAAACTAGAGACTCTGCAACTAGAAACTCCGCAGCTAGAAACTCCACAACTAGAAACTCCACAATTAGAAACTCCACAACTAGAACCTCCACAACTAGAGATTCCGCAACTAGAGACTCCACCACTAGAAACTCCACAACTACAAATTCCACAACCAGAAACTCCACAACTAGAAACTCCACAACTAGAAACTCTGCAACTAGAGACTCCACAACTAGAAACTCCACAACTACAAACTCCACAAATAGAGACTCGGCTACAAGACATTTCATGTCTAGAAAGTCCACAACTAAAAACTTCACAACTGGAAACTCCAAAACTAGAAACTCCACAACTAGAGTCTCCGCAACTAGACTCCTCAACTTGAAGCTCCACAACTAGAGACTCCGCAAGTAGAAACTCCACAACTAGAAACTCCACAACTGGAAACTCCACAACTGGAAACTCCACAACTAGAAACTCCACAACTAGCGACTCCACAACTTGAAACTCCACAACTTTAAACTCCACAACTCAAAACTCCACAACTGGAAACTCCACAACTGGAAACTCCACAACTAGAAACTCCGCAACTAGAAACTCCGCAACAGGAGACTCTACAACTAGAAACTCCACAACTAGAAACTCCAAAACTAGAAACTCCACAACTAGAAACTTCACAACTAGAAACTCCACAACCAGAAACTCCACAACTAGAAACTCCACAACTAGAAACTCCACAACTAGAGACTCACCAACTAGAAACTCCACAACTAGAAACTCCACAAATACAGACTCGGCAACCAGAAATTTCATATCTAGAAACTCCACAACTAAAACTGCAAAACTAGAGACTTCTCAACTAGAAACTCAACAACTAGAATCTCCACAGCTAAAAACTCGACAACTGAAAACTCCACAACTTGAGACTCCGCAACTTGAAACTTCACAACTAGAAACTCCGCTATTAAAAACTCCGCAACTAGAAACTCCACAACTAGAAACTCCACAAGTTAAAACTCCACAACTAGATACTCCACAACTTTAAACTCCACAACTTGAGACTCCACAACTAGAAACTCCACAACTAGAAACTCTGCAACTAGAGACTCCACAACTAGAAACTCCACAACTACAAACTCCACAAATAGAGACTCGGCTACAAGACATTTCATGTCTAGAAAGTCCACAACTAAAAACTTCACAACTGGAAACTCCAAAACTAGAAACTCCACAACTAGAGTCTCCGCAACTAGACTCCTCAACTTGAAGCTCCACAACTAGAGACTCCGCAAGTAGAAACTCCACAACTAGAAACTCCACAACTGGAAACTCCACAACTAGATACTCCGCAACTAGAAACTCCACAACTAGAGACTCCACAACTTTAAACTCCACAACTCAAAACTCCACAACTGGAAACTTCACAATTAGAAACTCCACAACCAGAAACTCCACAACTAGAAACTCCACAACTAAAAACTCCCCAACTGGAAACTCCACAACTAGAAACTCCACAACTAGAAACTCCGCAACTAGAAACTCCACAACTAGAAACTCCACAACTCAAAACTCCACAACTAGAAACTCCAAAACTCGAAACTCCACAACTCGAAACTCCACAACTGGAAACTCCACAACTAGACACTCCACAACTAAAAACTCTTCAACTAGAAACTCCAAAACTAGAGACTCCACAACTAGATATTCTACAACTAGAGACTTCAAACTAGAAACTCAACAACTAGAAACTTCAAAATTCGAAACTCTACTAGAAACTACACAACTGGAAACTCCACAACTAGACACTCCAAAACTAGAAACTCCACAACTAGAGACTCTGCAACTATAGAACTCCGCAACTAGAAACTCCGCAACAAGGAATTCCAGAGCTAGAAACACCTCAACTAGACACTCCGCAACTAGAAACTCCACAACTTGAGACGCCACAACTAGAAACTCCACAACTCGAAACTTCACAACGAGAAACTCCACAACTAGAAACTCTACAACTAGAGACTCCTCAACTAGAGAATTCGCAACTAGAAACTCCAAAACTAGAGACTCTGCAACTAGAAACTCCGCAGCTAGAAACTCCACAACTAGAAACTCCACAATTAGAAACTCCACAACTAGAACCTCCACAACTAGAGATTCCGCAACTAGAGACTCCACCACTAGAAACTCCACAACTACAAATTCCACAACCAGAAACTCCACAACTAGAAACTCCGCAACTAGAAACTCCGCAACTAGAGACTCACCAACTAGAAACTCCACAACTAGAAACTCCACAACTAAAAACTCCACAACTGAAAACTCCACAACTTGAGACTCCGCAACTTGAAACTTCACAACTAGAAACTCTGCTATTAAAAACTCCGCAACTAGAAACTCCGCAACTAGAAACTCCACAACTAGATACTCCACAACTGGAAACTCCACAACTGGAAACTCCACAACTAGAAACTCCGCAACTAGAAACTCCGCCAC
The DNA here is from genome assembly GCF_043290135.1 of Rhipicephalus microplus. Taxonomy (NCBI): domain Eukaryota; kingdom Metazoa; phylum Arthropoda; class Arachnida; order Ixodida; family Ixodidae; genus Rhipicephalus; species Rhipicephalus microplus. The sequence goes on along the minus strand of NW_027464599.1, from coordinate 7,287,650 downwards.
TAGAGACTCCACCACTAGAAACTCCACAACTAGAAACTCCACAACCAGAAACTCCACAACTAGAAACTCCACAACTAGATACTCCGCAACTAGAAACTCCACAACTAGAGACTCCACAACTTGAAACTCCACAACTTTAAACTCCACAACTTGAGACTCCACAACTAGAAACTCCATAACTCAAAACTCCACAACTGGAAACTCCACAATTAGAAACTCCAAAAACTGAAACTCCACAACTAGAAACTCCACAACTAAAAACTCCACAACCAGAGACTCTGCAACTAGAAACTCCGCAACTAGAAACTCGGCAACTAGAAACTCCGCAACTAGAGACTCACCAACTAGAAACTCCACAACTAGAAACTCCACAACTACAAACTCCACAAATACAGACTCGGCAACTAGAAATTCCATATCTAGAAACTCCACAACTAAAAACTGCAAAACTAGAGACTTATCATTTAGAAACTCAACAACTAGAAACTCCACAACTAAAAACTCCACAACTGAAAACTCCACAACTTGAGACTCTGCAACTTGAAACTTCACAACTTGAAACTTCACAACTAGAAACTCTGCTATTAAAAACTCCGCAACTAGAAACTCCACAACTAGATACTCCACAACTGGAAACTTTACAACTAGATACTTCACAACTGGAAACTCCACAACTAGATACTCCACAACTGGAAACTCCACAACTAGAAACTCCACAACTAGAGACTCCACAACTCAAATCTCCACAACTAGAAACTCCAGTACTAGAAACTCCACAACTAGAAACTCGGCAGCTAGAAACTACACAACTAGAGACTCCACAACTAGAAACTCCACAACTAGAAACTCCACAACTAGAAACTCCACAACTGAAAACTCCACAACTAGAAACTCCACAACTGAAAACTTCACAACTGGAAACTCCACAACTAGAGACTCCGCAACTAGAAACTCCACAACCAGAAACTCCACAACTAGAGACTCCGTAACTAGAAACTCCACAACTAGAAATTCCACAACTAGAAACTCCACAACTAGAAACTCTGCAACTAGAGACTCCACAACTAGAAACTCCACAACTACAAACTCCACAAATAGAGACTCGGCTACAAGACATTTCATGTCTAGAAAGCCCACAACTAAAAACTTCACAACTGGAAACTCCAAAACTAGAAACTCCACAACTAGAGTCTCCGCAACTAGACTCCACAACTTGAAGCTCCACAACTAGAGACTCCGCAAGTAGAAACTCCACAACTAGAAACTCCACAACTGGAAACTCCACAACTAGATACTCCGCAACTAGAAACTCCACAACTAGCGACTCCACAACTTGAAACTCCACAACTTTAAACTCCACAACTCAAAACTCCACAACTGGAAACTCCACAACTGGAAACTCCACAACTGGAAACTCCGCAACTAGAAACTCCGCAACAGGAGACTCTACAACTAGAAACTCCACAACTAGAAACTCCACAACTAGAAACTCCGCAACTAGAAACTCCACAACTAGAAACTCCACAACTCAAAACTCCACAACTAGAAACTCCAAAACTCGAAACTCCACAACTCGAAACTCCACAACTGGAAACTCCACAACTAGACACTCCACAACTAAAAACTCTTCAACTAGAAACTCCAAAACTAGAGACTCCACAACTAGATATTCTACAACTAGAGACTTCAAACTAAAAACTCAACAACTAGAAACTTCAAAATTCGAAACTCTACTAGAAACTACACAACTGGAAACTCCACAACTAGACACTCCACAACTAGAAACTCCACAACTAGAGACTCTGCAACTATAGAACTCCGCAACTAGAAACTCCGCAACAAGGAATTCCAGAGCTAGAAACACCACAACTAGACACTCCGCAACTAGAAACTCCACAACTTGAGACGCCACAACTAGAAACTCCACAACTCGAAACTTCACAACGAGAAACTCCACAACTAGAAACTCTACAACTAGAGACTCCTCAACTAGAGAATTCGCAACTAGAAACTCCAAAACTAGAGACTCTGCAACTAGAAACTCCGCAGCTAGAAACTCCACAACTAGAAACTCCACAATTAGAAACTCCACAACTAGAACCTCCACAACTAGAGATTCCGCAACTAGAGACTCCACCACTAGAAACTCCACAACTACAAATTCCACAACCAGAAACTCCACAACTAGAAACTCCGCAACTAGAAACTCCGCAACTAGAGACTCACCAACTAGAAACTCCACAACTAGAAACTCCACAACTAAAAACTCCACAACTGAAAACTCCACAACCTGAGACTCCGCAACTTGAAACTTCACAACTAGAATCTCTGCTATTAAAAACTCCGCAACTAGAAACTCCGCAACTAGAAACTCCACAACTAGATACTCCACAACTGGAAACTTTACAACTAGATACTTCACAACTGGAAACTCCACAACTGGAAACTCCACAACTAGAAACTCCGCAACTAGAAACTCCGCCACTAGAGACTCCACCACTAGAAACTCCACAACTAGAAACTCCACAACCAGAAACTCCACAACTAGAAACTCCACAACTAGAAACTCCGCAACTAGAGACTCACCAACTATAAACTCCACAACTACGAACTCCACAGCTACAAACTCCGCAACTAGAAACTCCACAACTAGAAACTCCACAGCTAGAGACTCCGCAACTAGAAACTCCACAACCAGAGACTCTGCAACTAGAAACTCCGCAACTAGATACTCCGCAGCTAGAAACTACACAACTAGAAACTCCACAACTAGAAACTCCACAACTACAAACTCCACAAATAGAGACTCGGCTACAAGAAATTTCATGTCTAGAAAGTCCACAACTAAAAACTTCAGAACTGGAAACTCCAAAACTAGAAACTCCACAACTAGAGACTCCGCAACTAGACTCCACAACTTGAAACTCCACAACTAGAGACTCCGCAAGTAGAAACTCCACAACTAGAAACTCCACAACTGGAAACTCCACAACTGGAAACTCCACAACTAGAAACTCCACAACTAGCGACTCCACAACTTGAAACTCCACAACTTTAAACTCCACAACTCAAAACTCCACAACTGGAAACTCCACAACTGGAAACTCCACAACTAGAAACTCCGCAACTAGAAACTCCGCAACAGGAGACTCTACAACTAGAAACTCCACAACTAGAAACTCCAAAACTAGAAACTCCACAACTAGAAACTTCACAACTAGAAACTCCACAACCAGAAACTCCACAACTAGAAACTCCACAACTAGAAACTCCACAACTAGAGACTCACCAACTAGAAACTCCACAACTAGAAACTCCACAAATACAGACTCGGCAACCAGAAATTTCATATCTAGAAACTCCACAACTAAAACTGCAAAACTAGAGACTTCTCAACTAGAAACTCAACAACTAGAATCTCCACAGCTAAAAACTCGACAACTGAAAACTCCACAACTTGAGACTCCGCAACTTGAAACTTCACAACTAGAAACTCCGCTATTAAAAACTCCGCAACTAGAAACTCCACAACTAGAAACTCCACAACTGGAAACTCCACAACTAGATACTCCGCAACTAGAAACTCCACAACTAGAGACTCCACAACTTTAAACTCCACAACTCAAAACTCCACAACTGGAAACTTCACAATTAGAAACTCCACAACCAGAAACTCCACAACTAGAAACTCCACAACTAAAAACTCCCCAACTGGAAACTCCACAACTAGAAACTCCACAACTAGAAACTCCGCAACTAGAAACTCCACAACTAGAAACTCCACAACTCAAAACTCCACAACTAGAAACTCCAAAACTCGAAACTCCACAACTCGAAACTCCACAACTGGAAACTCCACAACTAGACACTCCACAACTAAAAACTCTTCAACTAGAAACTCCAAAACTAGAGACTCCACAACTAGATATTCTACAACTAGAGACTTCAAACTAGAAACTCAACAACTAGAAACTTCAAAATTCGAAACTCTACTAGAAACTACACAACTGGAAACTCCACAACTAGACACTCCAAAACTAGAAACTCCACAACTAGAGACTCTGCAACTATAGAACTCCGCAACTAGAAACTCCGCAACAAGGAATTCCAGAGCTAGAAACACCTCAACTAGACACTCCGCAACTAGAAACTCCACAACTTGAGACGCCACAACTAGAAACTCCACAACTCGAAACTTCACAACGAGAAACTCCACAACTAGAAACTCTACAACTAGAGACTCCTCAACTAGAGAATTCGCAACTAGAAACTCCAAAACTAGAGACTCTGCAACTAGAAACTCCGCAGCTAGAAACTCCACAACTAGAAACTCCACAATTAGAAACTCCACAACTAGAACCTCCACAACTAGAGATTCCGCAACTAGAGACTCCACCACTAGAAACTCCACAACTACAAATTCCACAACCAGAAACTCCACAACTAGAAACTCCGCAACTAGAAACTCCGCAACTAGAGACTCACCAACTAGAAACTCCACAACTAGAAACTCCACAACTAAAAACTCCACAACTGAAAACTCCACAACTTGAGACTCCGCAACTTGAAACTTCACAACTAGAAACTCTGCTATTAAAAACTCCGCAACTAGAAACTCCGCAACTAGAAACTCCACAACTAGATACTCCACAACTGGAAACTCCACAACTGGAAACTCCACAACTAGAAACTCCGCAACTAGAAACTCCGCCACTAGAGACTCCACCACTAGAAACTCCACAACTAGAAACTCCACAACCAGAAACTCCACAACTAGAAACTCCACAACTAGATACTCCGCAACTAGAAACTCCACAACTAGAGACTCCACAACTTGAAACTCCACAACTTTAAACTCCACAACTTGAGACTCCACAACTAGAAACTCCATAACTCAAAACTCCACAACTGGAAACTCCACAATTAGAAACTCCAAAAACTGAAACTCCACAACTAGAAACTCCACAACTAAAAACTCCACAACCAGAGACTCTGCAACTAGAAACTCCGCAACTAGAAACTCGGCAACTAGAAACTCCGCAACTAGAGACTCACCAACTAGAAACTCCACAACTAGAAACTCCACAACTACAAACTCCACAAATACAGACTCGGCAACTAGAAATTCCATATCTAGAAACTCCACAACTAAAAACTGCAAAACTAGAGACTTATCATTTAGAAACTCAACAACTAGAAACTCCACAACTAAAAACTCCACAACTGAAAACTCCACAACTTGAGACTCTGCAACTTGAAACTTCACAACTTGAAACTTCACAACTAGAAACTCTGCTATTAAAAACTCCGCAACTAGAAACTCCACAACTAGATACTCCACAACTGGAAACTTTACAACTAGATACTTCACAACTGGAAACTCCACAACTAGATACTCCACAACTGGAAACTCCACAACTAGAAACTCCACAACTAGAGACTCCACAACTCAAATCTCCACAACTAGAAACTCCAGTACTAGAAACTCCACAACTAGAAACTCGGCAGCTAGAAACTACACAACTAGAGACTCCACAACTAGAAACTCCACAACTAGAAACTCCACAACTAGAAACTCCACAACTGAAAACTCCACAACTAGAAACTCCACAACTGAAAACTTCACAACTGGAAACTCCACAACTAGAGACTCCGCAACTAGAAACTCCACAACCAGAAACTCCACAACTAGAGACTCCGTAACTAGAAACTCCACAACTAGAAATTCCACAACTAGAAACTCCACAACTAGAAACTCTGCAACTAGAGACTCCACAACTAGAAACTCCACAACTACAAACTCCACAAATAGAGACTCGGCTACAAGACATTTCATGTCTAGAAAGCCCACAACTAAAAACTTCACAACTGGAAACTCCAAAACTAGAAACTCCACAACTAGAGTCTCCGCAACTAGACTCCACAACTTGAAGCTCCACAACTAGAGACTCCGCAAGTAGAAACTCCACAACTAGAAACTCCACAACTGGAAACTCCACAACTAGATACTCCGCAACTAGAAACTCCACAACTAGCGACTCCACAACTTGAAACTCCACAACTTTAAACTCCACAACTCAAAACTCCACAACTGGAAACTCCACAACTGGAAACTCCACAACTGGAAACTCCGCAACTAGAAACTCCGCAACAGGAGACTCTACAACTAGAAACTCCACAACTAGAAACTCCACAACTAGAAACTCCGCAACTAGAAACTCCACAACTAGAAACTCCACAACTCAAAACTCCACAACTAGAAACTCCAAAACTCGAAACTCCACAACTCGAAACTCCACAACTGGAAACTCCACAACTAGACACTCCACAACTAAAAACTCTTCAACTAGAAACTCCAAAACTAGAGACTCCACAACTAGATATTCTACAACTAGAGACTTCAAACTAAAAACTCAACAACTAGAAACTTCAAAATTCGAAACTCTACTAGAAACTACACAACTGGAAACTCCACAACTAGACACTCCACAACTAGAAACTCCACAACTAGAGACTCTGCAACTATAGAACTCCGCAACTAGAAACTCCGCAACAAGGAATTCCAGAGCTAGAAACACCACAACTAGACACTCCGCAACTAGAAACTCCACAACTTGAGACGCCACAACTAGAAACTCCACAACTCGAAACTTCACAACGAGAAACTCCACAACTAGAAACTCTACAACTAGAGACTCCTCAACTAGAGAATTCGCAACTAGAAACTCCAAAACTAGAGACTCTGCAACTAGAAACTCCGCAGCTAGAAACTCCACAACTAGAAACTCCACAATTAGAAACTCCACAACTAGAACCTCCACAACTAGAGATTCCGCAACTAGAGACTCCACCACTAGAAACTCCACAACTACAAATTCCACAACCAGAAACTCCACAACTAGAAACTCCGCAACTAGAAACTCCGCAACTAGAGACTCACCAACTAGAAACTCCACAACTAGAAACTCCACAACTAAAAACTCCACAACTGAAAACTCCACAACCTGAGACTCCGCAACTTGAAACTTCACAACTAGAATCTCTGCTATTAAAAACTCCGCAACTAGAAACTCCGCAACTAGAAACTCCACAACTAGATACTCCACAACTGGAAACTTTACAACTAGATACTTCACAACTGGAAACTCCACAACTGGAAACTCCACAACTAGAAACTCCGCAACTAGAAACTCCGCCACTAGAGACTCCACCACTAGAAACTCCACAACTAGAAACTCCACAACCAGAAACTCCACAACTAGAAACTCCACAACTAGAAACTCCGCAACTAGAGACTCACCAACTATAAACTCCACAACTACGAACTCCACAGCTACAAACTCCGCAACTAGAAACTCCACAACTAGAAACTCCACAGCTAGAGACTCCGCAACTAGAAACTCCACAACCAGAGACTCTGCAACTAGAAACTCCGCAACTAGATACTCCGCAGCTAGAAACTACACAACTAGAAACTCCACAACTAGAAACTCCACAACTACAAACTCCACAAATAGAGACTCGGCTACAAGAAATTTCATGTCTAGAAAGTCCACAACTAAAAACTTCAGAACTGGAAACTCCAAAACTAGAAACTCCACAACTAGAGACTCCGCAACTAGACTCCACAACTTGAAACTCCACAACTAGAGACTCCGCAAGTAGAAACTCCACAACTAGAAACTCCACAACTGGAAACTCCACAACTGGAAACTCCACAACTAGAAACTCCACAACTAGCGACTCCACAACTTGAAACTCCACAACTTTAAACTCCACAACTCAAAACTCCACAACTGGAAACTCCACAACTGGAAACTCCACAACTAGAAACTCCGCAACTAGAAACTCCGCAACAGGAGACTCTACAACTAGAAACTCCACAACTAGAAACTCCAAAACTAGAAACTCCACAACTAGAAACTTCACAACTAGAAACTCCACAACCAGAAACTCCACAACTAGAAACTCCACAACTAGAAACTCCACAACTAGAGACTCACCAACTAGAAACTCCACAACTAGAAACTCCACAAATACAGACTCGGCAACCAGAAATTTCATATCTAGAAACTCCACAACTAAAACTGCAAAACTAGAGACTTCTCAACTAGAAACTCAACAACTAGAATCTCCACAGCTAAAAACTCGACAACTGAAAACTCCACAACTTGAGACTCCGCAACTTGAAACTTCACAACTAGAAACTCCGCTATTAAAAACTCCGCAACTAGAAACTCCACAACTAGAAACTCCACAACTGGAAACTCCACAACTAGATACTCCGCAACTAGAAACTCCACAACTAGAGACTCCACAACTTTAAACTCCACAACTCAAAACTCCACAACTGGAAACTTCACAATTAGAAACTCCACAACCAGAAACTCCACAACTAGAAACTCCACAACTAAAAACTCCCCAACTGGAAACTCCACAACTAGAAACTCCACAACTAGAAACTCCGCAACTAGAAACTCCACAACTAGAAACTCCACAACTCAAAACTCCACAACTAGAAACTCCAAAACTCGAAACTCCACAACTCGAAACTCCACAACTGGAAACTCCACAACTAGACACTCCACAACTAAAAACTCTTCAACTAGAAACTCCAAAACTAGAGACTCCACAACTAGATATTCTACAACTAGAGACTTCAAACTAGAAACTCAACAACTAGAAACTTCAAAATTCGAAACTCTACTAGAAACTACACAACTGGAAACTCCACAACTAGACACTCCAAAACAAGAAACTCCACAACTAGAGACTCTGCAACTATAGAACTCCGCAACTAGAAACTCCGCAACCAGGAATTCCAGAGCTAGAAACACCTCAACTAGACACTCCGCAACTAGAAACTCCACAACTTGAGACGCCACAACTAGAAACTCCACAACTCGAAACTTCACAACGAGAAACTCCACAACTAGAAACTCTACAACTAGAGACTCCTCAACTAGAGAATTCGCAACTAGAAACTCCAAAACTAGAGACTCTGCAACTAGAAACTCCGCAGCTAGAAACTCCACAACTAGAAACTCCACAATTAGAAACTCCACAACTAGAACCTCCACAACTAGAGATTCCGCAACTAGAGACTCCACCACTAGAAACTCCACAACTACAAATTCCACAACCAGAAACTCCACAACTAGAAACTCCGCAACTAGAAACTCCGCAACTAGAGACTCACCAACTAGAAACTCCACAACTAGAAACTCCACAACTAAAAACTCCACAACTAAAAACTCTTCAACTAGAAACTCCAAAACTAGAGACTCCACAACTAGATATTCTACAACTAGAGACTTCAAACTAGAAACTCAACAACTAGAAACTTCAAAATTCGAAACTCTACTAGAAACTACACAACTGGAAACTCCACAACTAGACACTCCAAAACTAGAAACTCCACAACTAGAGACTCTGCAACTATAGAACTCCGCAACTAGAAACTCCGCAACAAGGAATTCCAGAGCTAGAAACACCTCAACTAGACACTCCGCAACTAGAAACTCCACAACTTGAGACGCCACAACTAGAAACTCCACAACTCGAAACTTCACAACGAGAAACTCCACAACTAGAAACTCTACAACTAGAGACTCCTCAACTAGAGAATTCGCAACTAGAAACTCCAAAACTAGAGACTCTGCAACTAGAAACTCCGCAGCTAGAAACTCCACAACTAGAAACTCCACAATTAGAAACTCCACAACTAGAACCTCCACAACTAGAGATTCCGCAACTAGAGACTCCACCACTAGAAACTCCACAACTACAAATTCCACAACCAGAAACTCCACAACTAGAAACTCCACAACTAGAAACTCTGCAACTAGAGACTCCACAACTAGAAACTCCACAACTACAAACTCCACAAATAGAGACTCGGCTACAAGACATTTCATGTCTAGAAAGTCCACAACTAAAAACTTCACAACTGGAAACTCCAAAACTAGAAACTCCACAACTAGAGTCTCCGCAACTAGACTCCTCAACTTGAAGCTCCACAACTAGAGACTCCGCAAGTAGAAACTCCACAACTAGAAACTCCACAACTGGAAACTCCACAACTGGAAACTCCACAACTAGAAACTCCACAACTAGCGACTCCACAACTTGAAACTCCACAACTTTAAACTCCACAACTCAAAACTCCACAACTGGAAACTCCACAACTGGAAACTCCACAACTAGAAACTCCGCAACTAGAAACTCCGCAACAGGAGACTCTACAACTAGAAACTCCACAACTAGAAACTCCAAAACTAGAAACTCCACAACTAGAAACTTCACAACTAGAAACTCCACAACCAGAAACTCCACAACTAGAAACTCCACAACTAGAAACTCCACAACTAGAGACTCACCAACTAGAAACTCCACAACTAGAAACTCCACAAATACAGACTCGGCAACCAGAAATTTCATATCTAGAAACTCCACAACTAAAACTGCAAAACTAGAGACTTCTCAACTAGAAACTCAACAACTAGAATCTCCACAGCTAAAAACTCGACAACTGAAAACTCCACAACTTGAGACTCCGCAACTTGAAACTTCACAACTAGAAACTCCGCTATTAAAAACTCCGCAACTAGAAACTCCACAACTAGAAACTCCACAAGTTAAAACTCCACAACTAGATACTCCACAACTTTAAACTCCACAACTTGAGACTCCACAACTAGAAACTCCACAACTAGAAACTCTGCAACTAGAGACTCCACAACTAGAAACTCCACAACTACAAACTCCACAAATAGAGACTCGGCTACAAGACATTTCATGTCTAGAAAGTCCACAACTAAAAACTTCACAACTGGAAACTCCAAAACTAGAAACTCCACAACTAGAGTCTCCGCAACTAGACTCCTCAACTTGAAGCTCCACAACTAGAGACTCCGCAAGTAGAAACTCCACAACTAGAAACTCCACAACTGGAAACTCCACAACTAGATACTCCGCAACTAGAAACTCCACAACTAGAGACTCCACAACTTTAAACTCCACAACTCAAAACTCCACAACTGGAAACTTCACAATTAGAAACTCCACAACCAGAAACTCCACAACTAGAAACTCCACAACTAAAAACTCCCCAACTGGAAACTCCACAACTAGAAACTCCACAACTAGAAACTCCGCAACTAGAAACTCCACAACTAGAAACTCCACAACTCAAAACTCCACAACTAGAAACTCCAAAACTCGAAACTCCACAACTCGAAACTCCACAACTGGAAACTCCACAACTAGACACTCCACAACTAAAAACTCTTCAACTAGAAACTCCAAAACTAGAGACTCCACAACTAGATATTCTACAACTAGAGACTTCAAACTAGAAACTCAACAACTAGAAACTTCAAAATTCGAAACTCTACTAGAAACTACACAACTGGAAACTCCACAACTAGACACTCCAAAACTAGAAACTCCACAACTAGAGACTCTGCAACTATAGAACTCCGCAACTAGAAACTCCGCAACAAGGAATTCCAGAGCTAGAAACACCTCAACTAGACACTCCGCAACTAGAAACTCCACAACTTGAGACGCCACAACTAGAAACTCCACAACTCGAAACTTCACAACGAGAAACTCCACAACTAGAAACTCTACAACTAGAGACTCCTCAACTAGAGAATTCGCAACTAGAAACTCCAAAACTAGAGACTCTGCAACTAGAAACTCCGCAGCTAGAAACTCCACAACTAGAAACTCCACAATTAGAAACTCCACAACTAGAACCTCCACAACTAGAGATTCCGCAACTAGAGACTCCACCACTAGAAACTCCACAACTACAAATTCCACAACCAGAAACTCCACAACTAGAAACTCCGCAACTAGAAACTCCGCAACTAGAGACTCACCAACTAGAAACTCCACAACTAGAAACTCCACAACTAAAAACTCCACAACTGAAAACTCCACAACTTGAGACTCCGCAACTTGAAACTTCACAACTAGAAACTCTGCTATTAAAAACTCCGCAACTAGAAACTCCGCAACTAGAAACTCCACAACTAGATACTCCACAACTGGAAACTCCACAACTGGAAACTCCACAACTAGAAACTCCGCAACTAGAAACTCCGCCACTAGAGACTCCACCACTAGAAACTCCACAACTAGAAACTCCACAACCAGAAACTCCACAACTAGAAACTCCACAACTAGATACTCCGCAACTAGAAACTCCACAACTAGAGACTCCACAACTTGAAACTCCACAACTTTAAACTCCACAACTTGAGACTCCACAACTAGAAACTCCATAACTCAAAACTCCACAACTGGAAACTCCACAATTAGAAACTCCAAAAACTGAAACTCCACAACTAGAAACTCCACAACTAAAAACTCCACAACCAGAGACTCTGCAACTAGAAACTCCGCAACTAGAAACTCGGCAACTAGAAACTCCGCAACTAGAGACTCACCAACTAGAAACTCCACAACTAGAAACTCCACAACTACAAACTCCACAAATACAGACTCGGCAACTAGAAATTCCATATCTAGAAACTCCACAACTAAAAACTGCAAAACTAGAGACTTATCATTTAGAAACTCAACAACTAGAAACTCCACAACTAAAAACTCCACAACTGAAAACTCCACAACTTGAGACTCTGCAACTTGAAACTTCACAACTTGAAACTTCACAACTAGAAACTCTGCTATTAAAAACTCCGCAACTAGAAACTCCACAACTAGATACTCCACAACTGGAAACTTTACAACTAGATACTTCACAACTGGAAACTCCACAACTAGATACTCCACAACTGGAAACTCCACAACTAGAAACTCCACAACTAGAGACTCCACAACTCAAATCTCCACAACTAGAAACTCCAGTACTAGAAACTCCACAACTAGAAACTCGGCAGCTAGAAACTACACAACTAGAGACTCCACAACTAGAAACTCCACAACTAGAAACTCCACAACTAGAAACTCCACAACTGAAAACTCCACAACTAGAAACTCCACAACTGAAAACTTCACAACTGGAAACTCCACAACTAGAGACTCCGCAACTAGAAACTCCACAACTGGAAACTCCACAACTAGACACTCCACAACTAAAAACTCTTCAACTAGAAACTCCAAAACTAGAGACTCCACAACTAGATAATCTACAACTAGAGACTTCAAACTAAAAACTCAACAACTAGAAACTTCAAAATTCGAAACTCTACTAGAAACTACACAACTGGAAACTCCACAACTAGACACTCCACAACTAGAAACTCCACAACTAGAGACTCTGCAACTATAGAACTCCGCAACTAGAAACTCCGCAACAAGGAATTCCAGAGCTAGAAACACCACAACTAGACACTCCGCAACTAGAAACTCCACAACTTGAGACGCCACAACTAGAAACTCCACAACTCGAAACTTCACAACGAGAAACTCCACAACTAGAAACTCTACAACTAGAGACTCCTCAACTAGAGAATTCGCAACTAGAAACTCCAAAACTAGAGACTCTGCAACTAGAAACTCCGCAGCTAGAAACTCCACAACTAGAAACTCCACAATTAGAAACTCCACAACTAGAACCTCCACAACTAGAGATTCCGCAACTAGAGACTCCACCACTAGAAACTCCACAACTACAAATTCCACAACCAGAAACTCCACAACTAGAAACTCCGCAACTAGAAACTCCGCAACTAGAGACTCACCAACTAGAAACTCCACAACTAGAAACTCCACAACTAAAAACTCCACAACTGAAAACTCCACAACCTGAGACTCCGCAACTTGAAACTTCACAACTAGAATCTCTGCTATTAAAAACTCCGCAACTAGAAACTCCGCAACTAGAAACTCCACAACTAGATACTCCACAACTGGAAACTTTACAACTAGATACTTCACAACTGGAAACTCCACAACTGGAAACTCCACAACTAGAAACTCCGCAACTAGAAACTCCGCCACTAGAGACTCCACCACTAGAAACTCCACAACTAGAAACTCCACAACCAGAAACTCCACAACTAGAAACTCCACAACTAGAAACTCCGCAACTAGAGACTCACCAACTAGAAACTCCACAACTACGAACTCCACAGCTACAAACTCCGCAACTAGAAACTCCACAACTAGAAACTCCACAGCTAGAGACTCCGCAACTAGAAACTCCACAACCAGAGACTCTGCAACTAGAAACTCCGCAACTAGATACTCCGCAGCTAGAAACTACACAACTAGAAACTCCACAACTAGAAACTCCACAACTACAAACTCCACAAATAGAGACTCGGCTACAAGAAATTTCATGTCTAGAAAGTCCACAACTAAAAACTTCAGAACTGGAAACTCCAAAACTAGAAACTCCACAACTAGAGACTCCGCAACTAGACTCCACAACTTGAAACTCCACAACTAGAGACTCCGCAAGTAGAAACTCCACAACTAGAAACTCCACAACTGGAAACTCCACAACTGGAAACTCCACAACTAGAAACTCCACAACTAGCGACTCCACAACTTGAAACTCCACAACTTTAAACTCCACAACTCAAAACTCCACAACTGGAAACTCCACAACTGGAAACTCCACAACTAGAAACTCCGCAACTAGAAACTCCGCAACAGGAGACTCTACAACTAGAAACTCCACAACTAGAAACTCCAAAACTAGAAACTCCACAACTAGAAACTTCACAACTAGAAACTCCACAACCAGAAACTCCACAACTAGAAACTCCACAACTAGAAACTCCACAACTAGAGACTCACCAACTAGAAACTCCACAACTAGAAACTCCACAAATACAGACTCGGCAACCAGAAATTTCATATCTAGAAACTCCACAACTAAAACTGCAAAACTAGAGACTTCTCAACTAGAAACTCAACAACTAGAATCTCCACAGCTAAAAACTCGACAACTGAAAACTCCACAACTTGAGACTCCGCAACTTGAAACTTCACAACTAGAAACTCCGCTATTAAAAACTCCGCAACTAGAAACTCCACAACTAGAAACTCCACAAGTTAAAACTCCACAACTAGATACTCCACAACTTTAAACTCCACAACTTGAGACTCCACAACTAGAAACTCCACAACTAGAAACTCTGCAACTAGAGACTCCACAACTAGAAACTCCACAACTACAAACTCCACAAATAGAGACTCGGCTACAAGACATTTCATGTCTAGAAAGTCCACAACTAAAAACTTCACAACTGGAAACTCCAAAACTAGAAACTCCACAACTAGAGTCTCCGCAACTAGACTCCTCAACTTGAAGCTCCACAACTAGAGACTCCGCAAGTAGAAACTCCACAACTAGAAACTCCACAACTGGAAACTCCACAACTAGATACTCCGCAACTAGAAACTCCACAACTAGAGACTCCACAACTTTAAACTCCACAACTCAAAACTCCACAACTGGAAACTTCACAATTAGAAACTCCACAACCAGAAACTCCACAACTAGAAACTCCACAACTAAAAACTCCCCAACTGGAAACTCCACAACTAGAAACTCCACAACTAGAAACTCCGCAACTAGAAACTCCACAACTAGAAACTCCACAACTCAAAACTCCACAACTAGAAACTCCAAAACTCGAAACTCCACAACTCGAAACTCCACAACTGGAAACTCCACAACTAGACACTCCACAACTAAAAACTCTTCAACTAGAAACTCCAAAACTAGAGACTCCACAACTAGATATTCTACAACTAGAGACTTCAAACTAGAAACTCAACAACTACAAACTTCAAAATTCGAAACTCTACTAGAAACTACACAACTGGAAACTCCACAACTAGACACTCCAAAACAAGAAACTCCACAACTAGAGACTCTGCAACTATAGAACTCCGCAACTAGAAACTCCGCAACAAGGAATTCCAGAGCTAGAAACACCTCAACTAGACACTCCGCAACTAGAAACTCCACAACTTGAGACGCCACAACTAGAAACTCCACAACTCGAAACTTCACAACGAGAAACTCCACAACTAGAAACTCTACAACTAGAGACTCCTCAACTAGAGAATTCGCAACTAGAAACTCCAAAACTAGAGACTCTGCAACTAGAAACTCCGCAGCTAGAAACTCCACAACTAGAAACTCCACAATTAGAAACTCCACAACTAGAACCTCCACAACTAGAGATTCCGCAACTAGAGACTCCACCACTAGAAACTCCACAACTACAAATTCCACAACCAGAAACTCCACAACTAGAAACTCCGCAACTAGAAACTCCGCAACTAGAGACTCACCAACTAGAAACTCCACAACTAGAAACTCCACAACTAAAAACTCCACAACTAAAAACTCTTCAACTAGAAACTCCAAAACTAGAGACTCCACAACTAGATATTCTACAACTAGAGACTTCAAACTAGAAACTCAACAACTAGAAACTTCAAAATTCGAAACTCTACTAGAAACTACACAACTGGAAACTCCACAACTAGACACTCCAAAACTAGAAACTCCACAACTAGAGACTCTGCAACTATAGAACTCCGCAACTAGAAACTCCGCAACAAGGAATTCCAGAGCTAGAAACACCTCAACTAGACACTCCGCAACTAGAAACTCCACAACTTGAGACGCCACAACTAGAAACTCCACAACTCGAAACTTCACAACGAGAAACTCCACAACTAGAAACTCTACAACTAGAGACTCCTCAACTAGAGAATTCGCAACTAGAAACTCCAAAACTAGAGACTCTGCAACTAGAAACTCCGCAGCTAGAAACTCCACAACTAGAAACTCCACAATTAGAAACTCCACAACTAGAACCTCCACAACTAGAG
The DNA here is from genome assembly GCF_043290135.1 of Rhipicephalus microplus. NCBI lineage: Eukaryota > Metazoa > Arthropoda > Arachnida > Ixodida > Ixodidae > Rhipicephalus > Rhipicephalus microplus. Next base: position 7,270,817 of record NW_027464599.1, on the reverse strand, counting down.
ATTCCGCAACTAGAGACTCCACCACTAGAAACTCCACAACTACAAATTCCACAACCAGAAACTCCACAACTAGAAACTCCACAACTAGAAACTCTGCAACTAGAGACTCCACAACTAGAAACTCCACAACTACAAACTCCACAAATAGAGACTCGGCTACAAGACATTTCATGTCTAGAAAGTCCACAACTAAAAACTTCACAACTGGAAACTCCAAAACTAGAAACTCCACAACTAGAGTCTCCGCAACTAGACTCCTCAACTTGAAGCTCCACAACTAGAGACTCCGCAAGTAGAAACTCCACAACTAGAAACTCCACAACTGGAAACTCCACAACTAGATACTCCGCAACTAGAAACTCCACAACTAGAGACTCCACAACTTTAAACTCCACAACTCAAAACTCCACAACTGGAAACTTCACAATTAGAAACTCCACAACCAGAAACTCCACAACTAGAAACTCCACAACTAAAAACTCCCCAACTGGAAACTCCACAACTAGAAACTCCACAACTAGAAACTCCGCAACTAGAAACTCCACAACTAGAAACTCCACAACTCAAAACTCCACAACTAGAAACTCCAAAACTCGAAACTCCACAACTCGAAACTCCACAACTGGAAACTCCACAACTAGACACTCCACAACTAAAAACTCTTCAACTAGAAACTCCAAAACTAGAGACTCCACAACTAGATATTCTACAACTAGAGACTTCAAACTAGAAACTCAACAACTAGAAACTTCAAAATTCGAAACTCTACTAGAAACTACACAACTGGAAACTCCACAACTAGACACTCCAAAACTAGAAACTCCACAACTAGAGACTCTGCAACTATAGAACTCCGCAACTAGAAACTCCGCAACAAGGAATTCCAGAGCTAGAAACACCTCAACTAGACACTCCGCAACTAGAAACTCCACAACTTGAGACGCCACAACTAGAAACTCCACAACTCGAAACTTCACAACGAGAAACTCCACAACTAGAACCTCTACAACTAGAGACTCCTCAACTAGAGAATTCGCAACTAGAAACTCCAAAACTAGAGACTCTGCAACTAGAAACTCCGCAGCTAGAAACTCCACAACTAGAAACTCCACAATTAGAAACTCCACAACTAGAACCTCCACAACTAGAGATTCCGCAACTAGAGACTCCACCACTAGAAACTCCACAACTACAAATTCCACAACCAGAAACTCCACAACTAGAAACTCCGCAACTAGAAACTCCGCAACTAGAGACTCACCAACTAGAAACTCCACAACTAGAAACTCCACAACTAAAAACTCCACAACTGAAAACTCCACAACTTGAGACTCCGCAACTTGAAACTTCACAACTAGAAACTCTGCTATTAAAAACTCCGCAACTAGAAACTCCGCAACTAGAAACTCCACAACTAGATACTCCACAACTGGAAACTCCACAACTGGAAACTCCACAACTAGAAACTCCGCAACTAGAAACTCCGCCACTAGAGACTCCACCACTAGAAACTCCACAACTAGAAACTCCACAACCAGAAACTCCACAACTAGAAACTCCACAACTAGATACTCCGCAACTAGAAACTCCACAACTAGAGACTCCACAACTTGAAACTCCACAACTTTAAACTCCACAACTTGAGACTCCACAACTAGAAACTCCATAACTCAAAACTCCACAACTGGAAACTCCACAATTAGAAACTCCAAAAACTGAAACTCCACAACTAGAAACTCCACAACTAAAAACTCCACAACCAGAGACTCTGCAACTAGAAACTCCGCAACTAGAAACTCGGCAGCTAGAAACTACACAACTAGAGACTCCACAACTAGAAACTCCACAACTAGAAACTCCACAAGTGGAAACTCCACAACTAGACACTCCGCAACTAGAAACTCCGCAACTTGAGACGCCACAACTACAAACTCCACAAATACAGACTCGGCAACTAGAAATTCCATATCTCGAAACTCCACAACTAAAAACTGCAAAACTAGAGACTTCTCAACTAGAAACTCAACAACTAGAAACTCCTCAACTAAAAACTCCACAACTGAAAACTCCACAACCAGAAACTCCAAAACTCGAAACTCCACAACTCGAAACTCCACAACTGGAAACTCCACAACTAGACACTCCACAACTAAAAACTCTTCAACTAGAAACTCCAAAACTAGAGACTCCACAACTAGAGAATCTACAACTAGAGACTTCAAACTAAAAACTCAACAACTAGAAACTTCAAATTTCGAAACTCTACTAGAAACTACACAACTGGAAACTCCACAACTAGACACTCCACAACTAGAAACTCCAAAACTAGATACTCCACAACTGGAAACTTTACAACTAGATACTTCACAACTGGAAACTCCACAACTAGATACTTCACAACTGGAAACTCCACAACTAGAAACTCCACAACTAGAGACTCGACAACTCGAATCTCAACAACTAGAAACTCCAGTACTAGAAACTCCACAACCACAGACGCCCCAACTCCACAATAGAAACTCCACAACATTAAACTCCAACAAGATACTCCACAACTAGGAACTCTACAATTGGAGACTCCACAAGTGGAAACTCCACAACTAGAGACTCTGCAACTAGAAACTTCACAACTAGAGACTCCGCAACTCCACAACTAGAAACTCCACAACTGAAAAATCCACAACTAGAAAATCCACAACTAGAAACTCCACAACTATAGACTCAACAACTTAAAACTCCACAAGTTTAAACTCCACAACTTAAGACTCCACAACTGGAAACTCCAAAACTAGAAACTTCACAACCAGAGACTCCGCAACTAGAAACTCCGCAACAGAAGACTATACAACTAGAAACTCCACAACTAGAAACTCCAAAACTAGAAACTCCACAACTAGAAACTCCACAACTAGAAACTCCACAAGTTAAAACTCCACAACTAGATACTCCACAACTTTAAACTCCACAACTTGAGACTCCACAACTAGAAACTCCACAACTAGAAACTCTGCAACTAGAGACTCCACAACTAGAAACTCCACAACTACAAACTCCACAAATTGAGACTCGGCTACAAGACATTTCATGTCTAGAAAGTCCACAACTAAAAACTTCACAACTGGAAACTCCAAAACTAGAACTCCACAACTAGAGTCTCCGCAACTAGACTCCTCAACTTGAAGCTCCACAACTAGAGACTCCGCAAGTAGAAACTCCACAACTAGAAACTCCACAACTGGAAACTCCACAACTAGACACTCCGCAACTAGAAACTCCACAACTAGAGACTCCACAACTTTAAACTCCACAACTCAAAACTCCACAACTGGAAACTTCACAATTAGAAACTCCACAACCAGAAACTCCACAACTAGAAACTCCACAACTAAAAACTCCCCAACTGGAAACTCCACAACTAGAAACTCCACAACTAGAAACTCCGCAACTAGAAACTCCACAACTAGAAACTCCACAACTCAAAACTCCACAACTAGAAACTCCAAAACTCGAAACTCCACAACTCGAAACTCCACAACTGGAAACTCCACAACTAGACACTCCACAACTAAAAACTCTTCAACTAGAAACTCCAAAACTAGAGACTCCACAACTAGATATTCTACAACTAGATACTCCGCAACTAGAAACTCCACAACTAGAGACTCCACAACTTTAAACTCCACAACTCAAAACTCCACAACTGGAAACTTCACAATTAGAAACTCCACAACCAGAAACTCCACAACTAGAAACTCCACAACTAAAAACTCCCCAACTGGAAACTCCACAACTAGACACTCCACAACTAGAAACTCCACAACTAGAGACTCTGCAACTATAGAACTCCGCAACTAGAAACTCCGCAACAAGGAATTCCAGAGCTAGAAACACCACAACTAGACACTCCGCAACTAGAAACTCCACAACTTGAGACGCCACAACTAGAAACTCCACAACTCGAAACTTCACAACGAGAAACTCCACAACTAGAAACTCTACAACTAGAGACTCCTCAACTAGGGAATTCGCAACTAGAAACTCCAAAACTAGAGACTCTGCAACTAGAAACTCCGCAGCTAGAAACTCCACAACTAGAAACTCCACAATTAGAAACTCCACAACTAGAACCTCCACAACTAGAGATTCCGCAACTAGAGACTCCACCACTAGAAACTCCACAACTAGAAACTCCACAACTAGAAACTCTGCAACTAGAGACTCCACAACTAGAAACTCCACAACTACAAACTCCACAAATAGAGACTCGGCTACAAGACATTTCATGTCTAGAAACTCCAAACTACAAACTCCACAAATAGAGACTCGGCTACAAGACATTTCATGTCTAGAAAGTCCACAACTAAAAACTTCACAACTGGAAACTCCAAAACTAGAAACTCCACAACTAGAGTCTCCGCAACTAGACTCCACAAATTGAAGCTCCACAACTAGAGACTCCGCAAGTAGAAACTCCACAACTAGAAACTCCACAACTGGAAACTCCACAACTAGATACTCCGCAACTAGAAACTCCACAACTAGAGACTCCACAACTTGAAACTCCACAACTTTAAACTCCACAACTCAAAACTCCACAACTGGAAACTCCACAACTGGAAACTCCACAACTAGAAACTCCGCAACTAGAAACTCCGCAACAGGAGACTCTACAACTAGAAACTCCACAACTAGAAACTCCAAAACTAGAAACTCCACAACTAGAAACTCCACAACTAGAAACTCCACAACTGAAAACTCCACAACTAGAAACTCCACAACTCAAAACTCCACAACTAGAGACTCTGCAACTAGAAACTCCACAACCAGAAACTCCACAACTAGAGACTCCGTAACTAGAAACTCCACAACTAGAAACTCCGCAGCTAGAAACTACACAACTAGAAACTCCACAACTAGAAACTCAACAACTACAAACTCCACAAATTGAGACTCGGCTACAAGAAATTTCATGTCTAGAAAGTCCACAACTAAAAACTTCAGAACTGGAAACTCCAAAACTAGAAACTCCACAACTAGAGACTCCGCAACTAGACTCCACAACTTGAAACTCCACAACTAGAGACTCCGCAAGTAGAAACTCCACAACTAGAAACTCCACAACTGGAAACTCCACAACTGGAAACTCCACAACTAGAAACTCCACAACTAGCGACTCCACAACTTGAAACTCCACAACTTTAAACTCCACAACTCAAAACTCCACAACTGGAAACTCCACAACTAGAAACTCCGCAACTAGAAACTCCGCAACAGGAGACTCTACAACTAGAAACTCCACAACTAGAAACTCCAAAACTAGAAACTCCACAACTAGAAACTTCACAACTAGAAACTCCACAACCAGAAACTCCACAACTAGAAACTCCACAACTAGAAACTCCACAACTAGAGACTCACCAACTAGAAACTCCACAACTAGAAACTCCACAAATACAGACTCGGCAACCAGAAATTTCATATCTAGAAACTCCACAACTAAAACTGCAAAACTAGAGACTTCTCAACTAGAAACTCAACAACTAGAATCTCCACAGCTAAAAACTCGACAACTGAAAACTCCACAACTTGAGACTCCGCAACTTGAAACTTCACAACTAGAAACTCCGCTATTAAAAACTCCGCAACTAGAAACTCCACAACTAGAAACTCCACAAGTTAAAACTCCACAACTAGATACTCCACAACTTTAAACTCCACAACTTGAGACTCCACAACTAGAAACTCCACAACTAGAAACTCTGCAACTAGAGACTCCACAACTAGAAACTCCACAACTACAAACTCCACAAATAGAGACTCGGCTACAAGACATTTCATGTCTAGAAAGTCCACAACTAAAAACTTCACAACTGGAAACTCCAAAACTAGAAACTCCACAACTAGAGTCTCCGCAACTAGACTCCTCAACTTGAAGCTCCACAACTAGAGACTCCGCAAGTAGAAACTCCACAACTAGAAACTCCACAACTGGAAACTCCACAACTAGATACTCCGCAACTAGAAACTCCACAACTAGAGACTCCACAACTTTAAACTCCACAACTCAAAACTCCACAACTGGAAACTTCACAATTAGAAACTCCACAACCAGAAACTCCACAACTAGAAACTCCACAACTAAAAACTCCCCAACTGGAAACTCCACAACTAGAAACTCCACAACTAGAAACTCCGCAACTAGAAACTCCACAACTAGAAACTCCACAACTCAAAACTCCACAACTAGAAACTCCAAAACTCGAAACTCCACAACTCGAAACTCCACAACTGGAAACTCCACAACTAGACACTCCACAACTAAAAACTCTTCAACTAGAAACTCCAAAACTAGAGACTCCACAACTAGATATTCTACAACTAGAGACTTCAAACTAGAAACTCAACAACTAGAAACTTCAAAATTCGAAACTCTACTAGAAACTACACAACTGGAAACTCCACAACTAGACACTCCAAAACTAGAAACTCCACAACTAGAGACTCTGCAACTATAGAACTCCGCAACTAGAAACTCCGCAACAAGGAATTCCAGAGCTAGAAACACCACAACTAGACACTCCGCAACTAGAAACTCCACAACTTGAGACGCCACAACTAGAAACTCCACAACTCGAAACTTCACAACGAGAAACTCCACAACTAGAAACTCTACAACTAGAGACTCCTCAACTAGAGAATTCGCAACTAGAAACTCCAAAACTAGAGACTCTGCAACTAGAAACTCCGCAGCTAGAAACTCCACAACTAGAAACTCCACAATTAGAAACTCCACAACTAGAACCTCCACAACTAGAGATTCCGCAACTAGAGACTCCACCACTAGAAACTCCACAACTACAAATTCCACAACCAGAAACTCCACAACTAGAAACTCCGCAACTAGAAACTCCGCAACTAGAGACTCACCAACTAGAAACTCCACAACTAGAAACTCCACAACTAAAAACTCCACAACTGAAAACTCCACAACTTGAGACTCCGCAACTTGAAACTTCACAACTAGAAACTCTGCTATTAAAAACTCCGCAACTAGAAACTCCGCAACTAGAAACTCCACAACTAGATACTCCACAACTGGAAACTCCACAACTGGAAACTCCACAACTAGAAACTCCGCAACTAGAAACTCCGCCACTAGAGACTCCACCACTAGAAACTCCACAACTAGAAACTCCACAACCAGAAACTCCACAACTAGAAACTCCACAACTAGATACTCCGCAACTAGAAACTCCACAACTAGAGACTCCACAACTTGAAACTCCACAACTTTAAACTCCACAACTTGAGACTCCACAACTAGAAACTCCATAACTCAAAACTCCACAACTGGAAACTCCACAATTAGAAACTCCAAAAACTGAAACTCCACAACTAGAAACTCCACAACTAAAAACTCCACAACCAGAGACTCTGCAACTAGAAACTCCGCAACTAGAAACTCGGCAGCTAGAAACTACACAACTAGAGACTCCACAACTAGAAACTCCACAACTAGAAACTCCACAACTGGAAACTCCACAACTAGACACTCCGCAACTAAAAACTCCGCAACTTGAGACGCCACAACTACAAACTCCACAAATACAGACTCGGCAACTAGAAATTCCATATCTCGAAACTCCACAACTAAAAACTGCAAAACTAGAGACTTCTCAACTAGAAACTCAACAACTAGAAACTCCTCAACTAAAAACTCCACAACTGAAAACTCCACAACCAGAAACTCCAAAACTCGAAACTCCACAACTCGAAACTCCACAACTGGAAACTCCACAACTAGACACTCCACAACTAAAAACTCTTCAACTAGAAACTCCAAAACTAGAGACTCCACAACTAGAGAATCTACAACTAGAGACTTCAAACTAAAAACTCAACAACTAGAAACTTCAAATTTCGAAACTCTACTAGAAACTACACAACTGGAAACTCCACAACTAGACACTCCACAACTAGAATCTCCAAAACTAGATACTCCACAACTGGAAACTTTACAACTAGATACTTCACAACTGGAAACTCCACAACTAGATACTTCACAACTGGAAACTCCACAACTAGAAACTCCACAACTAGAGACTCGACAACTCGAATCTCAACAACTAGAAACTCCAGTACTAGAAACTCCACAACCACAGACGCCCCAACTCCACAATAGAAACTCCACAACATTAGACTCCAACAAGATACTCCACAACTAGGAACTCCACAATTGGAGACTCCACAAGTGGAAACTCCACAACTAGAGACTCTGCAACTAGAAACTTCACAACTAGAGACTCCGCAACTCCACAACTAGAAACTCCACAACTGAAAAATCCACAACTAGAAAATCCACAACTAGAAACTCCACAACTATAGACTCAACAACTTAAAACTCCACAAGTTTAAACTCCACAACTTAAGACTCCACAACTGGAAACTCCAAAACTAGAAACTCCACAACCAGAGACTCCGCAACTAGAAACTCCGCAACAGAAGACTATACAACTAGAAACTCCACAACTAGAAACTCCAAAACTAGAAACTCCACAACTAGAAACTCCACAACTAGAAACTCCACAAGTTAAAACTCCACAACTAGATACTCCACAACTTTAAACTCCACAACTTGAGACTCCACAACTAGAAACTCCACAACTAGAAACTCTGCAACTAGAGACTCCACAACTAGAAACTCCACAACTACAAACTCCACAAATTGAGACTCGGCTACAAGACATTTCATGTCTAGAAAGTCCACAACTAAAAACTTCACAACTGGAAACTCCAAAACTAGAAACTCCACAACTAGAGTCTCCGCAACTAGACTCCTCAACTTGAAGCTCCACAACTAGAGACTCCGCAAGTAGAAACTCCACAACTAGAAACTCCACAACTGGAAACTCCACAACTAGATACTCCGCAACTAGAAACTCCACAACTAGAGACTCCACAACTTTAAACTCCACAACTCAAAACTCCACAACTGGAAACTTCACAATTAGAAACTCCACAACCAGAAACTCCACAACTAGAAACTCCACAACTAAAAACTCCCCAACTGGAAACTCCACAACTAGAAACTCCACAACTAGAAACTCCGCAACTAGAAACTCCACAACTAGAAACTCCACAACTCAAAACTCCACAACTAGAAACTCCAAAACTCGAAACTCCACAACTCGAAACTCCACAACTGGAAACTCCACAACTAGACACTCCACAACTAAAAACTCTTCAACTAGAAACTCCAAAACTAGAGACTCCACAACTAGATATTCTACAACTAGATACTCCGCAACTAGAAACTCCACAACTAGAGACTCCACAACTTTAAACTCCACAACTCAAAACTCCACAACTGGAAACTTCACAATTAGAAACTCCACAACCAGAAACTCCACAACTAGAAACTCCACAACTAAAAACTACCCAACTGGAAACTCCACAACTAGACACTCCACAACTAGAAACTCCACAACTAGAGACTCTGCAACTATAGAACTCCGCAACTAGAAACTCCGCAACAAGGAATTCCAGAGCTAGAAACACCACAACTAGACACTCCGCAACTAGAAACTCCACAACTTGAGACGCCACAACTAGAAACTCCACAACTCGAAACTTCACAACGAGAAACTCCACAACTAGAAACTCTACAACTAGAGACTCCTCAACTAGGGAATTCGCAACTAGAAACTCCAAAACTAGAGACTCTGCAACTAGAAACTGCGCAGCTAGAAACTCCACAACTAGAAACTCCACAATTAGAAACTCCACAACTAGAACCTCCACAACTAGAGATTCCGCAACTAGAGACTCCACCACTAGAAACTCCACAACTAGAAACTCCACAACTAGAAACTCTGCAACTAGAGACTCCACAACTAGAAACTCCACAACTACAAACTCCACAAATAGAGACTCGGCTACAAGACATTTCATGTCTAGAAACTCCAAACTACAAACTCCACAAATAGAGACTCGGCTACAAGACATTTCATGTCTAGAAAGTCCACAACTAAAAACTTCACAACTGGAAACTCCAAAACTAGAAACTCCACAACTAGAGTCTCCGCAACTAGACTCCACAAATTGAAGCTCCACAACTAGAGACTCCGCAAGTAGAAACTCCACAACTAGAAACTCCACAACTGGAAACTCCACAACTAGATACTCCGCAACTAGAAACTCCACAACTAGAGACTCCACAACTTGAAACTCCACAACTTTAAACTCCACAACTCAAAACTCCACAACTGGAAACTCCACAACTGGAAACTCCACAACTAGAAACTCCGCAACTAGAAACTCCGCAACAGGAGACTCTACAACTAGAAACTCCACAACTAGAAACTCCAAAACTAGAAACTCCACAACTAGAAACTTCACAACTAGAAACTCCGCCACTAGAGACTCCACCACTAGAAACTCCACAACTAGAAACTCCACAACCAGAAACTCCACAACTAGAAACTCCACAACTAGAAACTCCACAACTAGAGACTCACCAACTAGAAACTCCACAACTACAAACTCCACAAATACAGACTCGGCAACCAGAAATTTCATATCTAGAAACTCCACAACTAAAACTGCAAAACTAGAGACTTCTCAACTAGAAACTCAACAACTAGAATCTCCACAGCTAAAAACTCGACAACTGAAAACTCCACAACTTGAGACTCCGCAACTTGAAACTTCACAACTAGAAACTCCGCTATTAAAAACTCCGCAACTAGAAACTCCACAACTAGAAACTCCAGAAGTTACAACTCCACAACTAGATACTCCACAACTTTAAACTCCACAACTTGAGACTCCACAACTAGAAACTCCACAACTAGAAACTCTGCAACTAGAGACTCCACAACTAGAAACTCCACAACTACAAACTCCACAAATAGAGACTCGGCTACAAGACATTTCATGTCTAGAAAGTCCACAACTAAAAACTTCACAACTGGAAACTCCAAAACTAGAAACTCCACAACTAGAGTCTCCGCAACTAGACTCCACAACTTGAAGCTCCACAACTAGAGACTCCGCAAGTAGAAACTCCACAACTAGAAACTCCACAACTGGAAACTCCACAACTAGATACTCCGCAACTAGAAACTCCACAACTAGAGACTCCACAACTTGAAACTCCACAACTTTAAACTCCACAACTCAAAACTCCACAACTGTAAACTTCACAATTAGAAACTCCACAACCAGAAACTCCACAACTAGAAACTCCACAACTAAAAACTCCCCAACTGGAAACTCCACAACTAGAAACTCCACAACTATAAACTCCGCAACTAGAAACTCCACAACTAGAAACTCCACAACTCAAAACTCCACAACTAGAAACTCCAAAACTCGAAACTCCACAACTCGAAACTCCACAACTGGAAACTCCACAACTAGACACTCCACAACTAAAAACTCTTCAACTAGAAACTCCAAAACTAGAGACTCCACAACTAGATATTCTACAACTAGAGACTTCAAACTAGAAACTCAACAACTAGAAACTTCAAATATCGAAACTCTACTAGAAACTACACAACTGGAAACTCCACAACTAGACACTCCACAACTAGAAACTCCACAACTAGAGACTCTGCAACTATAGAACTCCGCAACTAGAAACTCCGCAACAAGGAATTCCAGAGCTAGAAACACCACAACTAGACACTCCGCAACTAGAAACTCCACAACTTGAGACGCCACAACTAGAAACTCCACAACTCGAAACTTCACAACGAGAAACTCCACAACTAGAAACTCTACAACTAGAGACTCCTCAACTAGAGAATTCGCAACTAGAAACTCCAAAACTAGAGAATCTGCAACTAGAAACTCCGCAGCTAGAAACTCCACAACTAGAAACTCCACAATTAGAAACTCCACAACTAGAACCTCCACAACTAGAGATTCCGCAACTAGAGACTCCACCACTAGAAACTCCACAACTACAAATTCCACAACCAGAAACTCCACAACTAGAAACTCCGCAACTAGAAACTCCGCAACTAGAGACTCACCAACTAGAAACTCCACAACTAGAAACTCCACAACTACAAACTCCACAAATACAGACTCGGCAACTAGAAATTCCATATCTAGAAACTCCACAACTAAAAACTGCAAAACTAGAGACTTATCATTTAGAAACTCAACAACTAGAAACTCCACAACTAAAAACTCCACAACTGAAAACTCCACAACTTGAGACTCCGCAACTTGAAACTTCACAACTAGAAACTCTGCTATTAAAAACTCCGCAACTAGAAACTCCGCAACTAGAAACTCCACAACTAGATACTCCACAACTGGAAACTTTACAACTAGATACTTCACAACTGGAAACTCCACAACTAGATACTCCACAACTGGAAACTCCACAACTAGAAACTCCACAACTAGAGACTCCACAACTCAAATCTCCACAACTAGAAACTCCAGTACTAGAAACTCCACAACTAGAAACTCGGCAGCTAGAAACTACATAACTAGAGACTCCACAACTAGAAACTCCACAACTAGAAACTCCACAACTAGAAACTGCACAACTGAAAACTCCACAACTAGAAGCTCCACAACTGAAAACTCCACAACTGGAAACTCCACAACTAGAGACTCCGCAACTAGAAACTCCACAACCAGAAACTCCACAACTAGAGACCCCATAACTAGAAACTCCACAACTAGAGACTCACCAACTAGAAACTCCACAACTAGAAACTCCACAACTACAAACTCCACAAATACAGACTCGGCAACCAGAAATTTCATATCTAGAAACTCCACAGCTAAAAACTCGACAACTAAAAACTCCACAACTTGAGACTCCGCAACTTGAAACTTCACAACTAGAAACTCCGCTATTAAAAACTCCACAACTTGAGACTCCACAACTAGAAACTCCACAACTAGAAACTCTGCAACTAGAGACTCCACAACTAGAAACTCCACAACTACAAACTCCACAAATAGAGACTCGGCTACAAGACATTTCATGTCTAGAAAGTCCACAACTAAAAACTTCACAACTGGAAACTCCAAAACTAGAAACTCCACAACTAGAGTCTCCGCAACTAGACTCCACAACTTGAAGCTCCACAACTAGAGACACCGCAAGTAGAAACTCCACAACTAGAAACTCCACAACTGGAAACTCCACAACTAGATACTCCGCAACTAGAAACTCCACAACTAGAGACTCCACAACTTGAAACTCCACAACTTTAAACTCCACAACTCAAAATTCCACAACTGGAAACTTCACAATTAGAAACTCCACAACCAGAAACTCCACAACTAGAAACTCCACAACTAAAAACTCCCCAACTGGAAACTCCACAACTAGAAACTCCACAACTAGAAACTCCGCAACTAGAAACTCCACAACTAGAAACTCCACAACTCAAAACTCCACAACTAGAAACTCCAAAACTCGAAACTCCACAACTCGAAACTCCACAACTGGAAACTCCACAACTAGACACTCCAACAACTAAAAACTCTTCAACTAGAAACTCCAAAACTAGAGACTCCACAACTAGATATTCTACAACTAGAGACTCCAAAACTCGAATCTCAACAACTAGAAACTCCAGTACTAGAAACTCCACAACCACAGACGCCCCAACTCCACAACTAGAAACTCCACAACATTAAACTCCAACAAGATACTCCACAACTAGGAACTCCACAACTGGAGACTCCACAAGTGGAAACTCCACAACTAGAGACTCTGCAACTAGAAACTTCACAACTAGAGACTCCGCAACTCCACAACTAGAAACTCCACAACTGAAAAATCCACAACTAGAAAATCCACAACTAGAAACTCCACAACTATAGACTCAACAACTTAAAACTCCACAAGTTTAAACTCCACAACTTAAGACTCCACAACTGGAAACTCCAAAACTAGAAACTCCACAACCAGAGACTCCGCAACTAGAAACTCCGCAACATAAGACTATACAACTAGAAACTCCACAACTAGAAACTCAAAAACTAGAAACTCCACAACTAGAAACTCCACAACTAGAAACTCCACAAGTTAAAACTCCACAACTAGATACTCCACAACTTTAAACTCCACAACTTGAGACTCCACAACTAGAAACTCCACAACTAGAAACTCTGCAACTAGAGACTCCACAACTAGAAACTCCACAACTACAAACTCCACAAATTGAGACTCGGCTACAAGACATTTCATGTCTAGAAAGTCCACAACTAAAAACTTCACAACTGGAAACTCCAAAACTAGAAACTCCACAACTAGAGTCTCCGCAACTAGACTCCTCAACTTGAAGCTCCACAACTAGAGACTCCGCAAGTAGAAACTCCACAACTAGAAACTCCACAACTGGAAACTCCACAACTAGATACTCCGCAACTAGAAACTCCACAACTAGAGACTCCACAACTTTAAACTCCACAACTCAAAACTCCACAACTGGAAACTTCACAATTAGAAACTCCACAACCAGAAACTCCACAACTAGAAACTCCACAACTAAAAACTCCCCAACTGGAAACTCCACAACTAGAAACTCCACAACTAGAAACTCCGCAACTAGAAACTCCACAACTAGAAACTCCACAACTCAAAACTCCACAACTAGAAACTCCAAAACTCGAAACTCCACAACTCGAAACTCCACAACTGGAAACTCCACAACTAGACACTCCACAACTAAAAACTCTTCAACTAGAAACTCCAAAACTAGAGACTCCACAACTAGATATTCTACAACTAGAGACTTCAAACTAGAAACTCAACAACTAGAAACTTCAAAATTCGAAACTCTACTAGAAACTACACAACTGGAAACTCCACAACTAGACACTCCACAACTAGAAACTCCACAACTAGAGACTCTGCAACTATAGAACTCCGCAACTAGAAACTCCGCAACAAGGAATTCCAGAGCTAGAAACACCACAACTAGACACTCCGCAACTAGAAACTCCACAACTTGAGACGCCACAACTAGAAACTCCACAACTCGAAACTTCACAACGAGAAACTCCACAACTAGAAACTCTACAACTAGAGACTCCTCAACTAGAGAATTCGCAACTAGAAACTCCAAAACTAGAGACTCTGCAACTAGAAACTCCGCAGCTAGAAACTCCACAACTAGAAACTCCACAATTAGAAACTCCACAACTAGAACCTCCACAACTAGAGATTCCGCAACTAGAGACTCCACCACTAGAAACTCCACAACTACAAATTCCACAACCAGAAACTCCACAACTAGAAACTCCGAAACTAGAAACTCCGCAACTGGAGACTCCGTAACTAGAAACTCCACAACTAGAAATTCCACAACTAGAAACTCCACAACTAGAAACTCTGCAACTAGAGACTCCACAACTAGAAACTCCACAACTACAAACTCCACAAATAGAGACTCGGCTACAAGACATTTCATGTCTAGAAACTCCACAACTACAAACTCCACAAATAGAGACTCGGCTACAAGACATTTCATGTCTAGAAAGTCCACAACTAAAAACTTCACAACTGGAAACTCCAAAACTAGAAACTCCACAACTAGAGTCTCCGCAACTAGACTCCACAAATTGAAGCTCCACAACTAGAGACTCCGCAAGTAGAAACTCCACAACTAGAAACTCCACAACTGGAAACTCCACAACTAGATACTCCGCAACTAGAAACTCCACAACTAGAGACTCCACAACTTGAAACTCCACAACTTTAAACTCCACAACTCAAAACTCCACAACTGGAAACTCCACAACTGGAAACTCCACAACTAGAAACTCCGCAACTAGAAACTCCGCAACAGGAGACTCTACAACTAGAAACTCCACAACTAGAAACTCCAAAACTAGAAACTCCACAACTAGAAACTTCACAACTAGAAACTCCGCCACTAGAGACTCCACCACTAGAAACTCCACAACTAGAAACTCCACAACCAGAAACTCCACAACTAGAAACTCCACAACTAGAAACTCCACAACTAGAGACTCACCAACTAGAAACTCCACAACTAGAAACTCCACAACTACAAACTGCACAAATACAGACTCGGCAACCAGAAATTTCATATCTAGAAACTCCACAACTAAAACTGCAAAACTAGAGACTTCTCAACTTGAAACTCAACAACTAGAATCTCCACAGCTAAAAACTCGACAACTGAAAACTCCACAACTTGAGACTCCGCAACTTGAAACTTCACAACTAGAAACTCCGCTATTAAAAACTCCGCAACTAGAAACTCCACAACTAGAAACTCCAGAAGTTACAACTCCACAACTAGATACTCCACAACTTTAAACTCCACAACTTGAGACTCCACAACTAGAAACTCCACAACTAGAAACTCTGCAACTAGAGACTCCACAACTAGAAACTCCACAACTACAAACTCCACAAATAGAGACTCGGCTACAAGACATTTCATGTCTAGAAAGTCCACAACTAAAAACTTCACAACTGGAAACTCCAAAACTAGAAACTCCACAACTAGAGTCTCCGCAACTAGACTCCACAACTTGAAGCTCCACAACTAGAGACTCCGCAAGTAGAAACTCCACAACTAGAAACTCCACAACTGGAAACTCCACAACTAGATACTCCGCAACTAGAAACTCCACAACTAGAGACTCCACAACTTGAAACTCCACAACTTTAAACTCCACAACTCAAAACTCCACAACTGTAAACTTCACAATTAGAAACTCCACAACCAGAAACTCCACAACTAGAAACTCCACAACTAAAAACTCCCCAACTGGAAACTCCACAACTAGAAACTCCACAACTAGAAACTCCGCAACTAGAAACTCCACAACTAGAAACTCCACAACTCAAAACTCCACAACTAGAAACTCCAAAACTCGAAACTCCACAACTCGAAACTCCACAACTGGAAACTCCACAACTAGACACTCCACAACTAAAAACTCTTCAACTAGAAACTCCAAAACTAGAGACTCCACAACTAGATATTCTACAACTAGAGACTTCAAACTAGAAACTCAACAACTAGAAACTTCAAAATTCGAAACTCTACTAGAAACTACACAACTGGAAACTCCACAACTAGACACTCCGCAACTAGAAACTCCACAACTCGAAACTTCACAACGAGAAACTCCACAACTAGAAACTCTACAACTAGAGACTCCTCAACTAGAGAATTCGCAACTAGAAACTCCAAAACTAGAGACTCTGCAACTAGAAACTCCGCAGCTAGAAACTCCACAACTAGAAACTCCACAATTAGAAACTCCACAACTAGAACCTCCACAACTAGAGATTCCGCAACTAGAGACTCCACCACTAGAAACTCCACAACTACAAATTCCACAACCAGAAACTCCACAACTAGAAACTCCGCAACTAGAAACTCCGCAACTAGAGATTCACCAACTAGAAACTCCACAACTAGAAACTCCACAACTACAAACTCCACAAATACAGACTCGGCAACTAGAAATTCCATATCTAGAAACTCCACAACTAAAAACTGCAAAACTAGAGACTTATCATTTAGAAACTCAACAACTAGAAACTCCACAACTAAAAACTCCACAACTGAAAACTCCACAACTTGAGACTCCGCAACTTGAAACTTCACAACTAGAAACTCTGCTATTAAAAACTCCGCAACTAGAAACTCCGCAACTAGAAACTCCACAACTAGATACTCCACAACTGGAAACTTTACAACTAGATACTTCACAACTGGAAACTCCACAACTAGATACTCCACAACTGGAAACTCCACAACTAGAAACTCCACAACTAGAGACTCCACAACTCAAATCTCCACAACTAGAAACTCCAGTACTAGAAACTCCACAACTAGACACTCGGCAGCTAGAAACTACACAACTAGAGACTCCACAACTAGAAACTCCACAACTAGAAACTCCACAACTAGAAACTCCACAACTGAAAACTCCACAACTAGAAACTCCACAACTGAAAACTCCACAACTGGAAACTCCACAACTAGAGACTCCGCAACTAGAAACTCCACAACCAGAAACTCCACAACTAGAGACTCCGTAACTAGAAACTCCACAACTAGAAATTCCACAACTAGAAACTCCACAACTAGAAACTCTGCAACTAGAGACTCCACAACTAGAAACTCCACAACTACAAACTCCACAAATAGAGACTCGGCTACGAGACATTTCATGTCTAGAAAGTCCACAACTAAAAACTTCACAACTGGAAACTCCAAAACTAGAAACTCCACAACTAGAGTCTCCGCAACTAGACTCCACAACTTGAAGCTCCACAACTAGAGACTCCGCAAGTAGAAACTCCACAACTAGAAACTTCACAAATACAGACTCGGCAACCAGAAATTTCATATCTAGAAACTCCACAACTAAAACTGCAAAACTAGAGACTTCTCAACTAGAAACTCAACAACTAGAAACTCCACAAGTTAAAACTCCACAACTAGATACTCCACAACTTTAAACTCCACAACTTGAGACTCCACAACTAGAAACTCCACAACTAGAAACTCTGCAACTAGAGACTCCACAACTAGAAACTCCACAACTACAAACTCCACAAATAGAGACTCGGCTACAAGACATTTCATGTCTAGAAAGTCCACAACTAAAAACTTCACAACTGGAAACTCCAAAACTAGAAACTCCACAACTAAAGTCTCCGCAACTAGACTCCTCAACTTGAAGCTCCACAACTAGAGACTCCGCAAGTAGAAACTCCACAACTAGAAACTCCACAACTGGAAACTCCACAACTAGATACTCCGCAACTAGAAACTCCACAACTAGAGACTCCACAACTTGAAACTCCACAACTTTAAACTCCACAACTCAAAACTCCACAACTGGAAACTTCACAATTAGAAACTCCACAACCAGAAACTCCACAACTAGAAACTCCACAACTAAAAACTCCCCAACTGGAAACTCCACAACTAGAAACTCCACAACTAGAAACTCCGCAACTAGAAACTCCACAACTAGAAACTCCACAACTCAAAACTCCACAACTAGAAACTCCAAAACTCGAAACTCCACAACTCGAAACTCCACAACTGGAAACTCCACAACTAGACACTCCACAACTAAAAACTCTTCAACTAGAA
This sequence comes from Rhipicephalus microplus, assembly GCF_043290135.1. Lineage (NCBI taxonomy): Eukaryota > Metazoa > Arthropoda > Arachnida > Ixodida > Ixodidae > Rhipicephalus > Rhipicephalus microplus. The sequence goes on along the minus strand of NW_027464599.1, from coordinate 7,251,678 downwards.
ACTCCAAAACTAGAGACTCCACAACTAGATATTCTACAACTAGAGACTTCAAACTAGAAACTCAACAACTAGAAACTTCAAAATTCGAAACTCTACTAGAAACTACACAACTGGAAACTCCACAACTAGACACTCCACAACTAGAAACTCCACAACTAGAGACTCTGCAACTATAGAACTCCGCAACTAGAAACTCCGCAACAAGGAATTCCAGAGCTAGAAACACCACAACTAGACACTCCGCAACTAGAAACTCGACAACTTGAGACGCCACAACTAGAAACTCCACAACTAAAAACTCCACAACTGAAAACTCCACAACTTGAGACTCCGCAACTTGAAACTTCACAACTAGAAACTCTGCTATTAAAAACTCCGCAACTAGAAACTCCTCAACTAGAAACTCCACAACTAGATACTCCACAACTGGAAACTTTACAACTAGATACTTCACAACTGGAAACTCCACAACTAGATACTCCACAACTGGAAACTCCACAACTAGAAACTCCACAACTAGAGACTCCACAACTCAAATCTCCACAACTAGAAACTCCAGTACTAGAAACTCCACAACTAGAAACTCGGCAGCTAGAAACTACACAACTAGAGACTCCACAACTAGAAACTCCACAACTAGAAACTCCACAACTAGAAACTGCACAACTGAAAACTCCACAACTAGAAACTCCACAACTGAAAACTCCACAACTGGAAACTCCACAACTAGAGACTCCGCAACTAGAAACTCCACAACCAGAAACTCCACAACTAGAGACTCCATAACTAGAAACTCCACAACTAGAAATTCCACAACTAGAAACTCCACAACTAGAAACTCTGCAACTAGAGACTCCACAACTAGAAACTCCACAACTACAAACTCCACAAATAGAGACTCGGCTACAAGACATTTCATGTCTAGAAAGTCCACAACTAAAAACTTCACAACTGGAAACTCCAAAACTAGAAACTCCACAACTAGAGTCTCCGCAACTAGACTCCACAACTTGAAGCTCCACAACTAGAGACTCCGCAAGTAGAAACTCCACAACTAGAAACTCCATAACTGGAAACTCCACAACTAGATACTCCGCAACTAGAAACTCCACAACTAGAGACTCCACAACTTGAAACTCCACAACTTTAAACTCCACAACTCAAAACTCCACAACTGGAAACTCCACAACTGGAAACTCCACAACTAGAAACTCCGCAACTAGAAACTCCGCAACAGGAGACTCTACAACTAGAAACTCCACAACTAGAAACTCCAAAACTAGAAACTCCACAACTAGAAACTTCACAACTAGAAACTCCGGTACTAGAGACTCCACCACTAGAAACTCCACAACTAGAAACTCCACAACCAGAAACTCCAAAACTAGAAACTCCACAACTAGAAACTCCACAACTAGAGACTCACCAACTAGAAACTCCACAACTAGAAACTCCACAAATACAGACTCGGCAACCAGAAATTTCATATCTAGAAACTCCACAACTAAAACTGCAAAACTAGAGACTTCTCAACTAGAAACTCAACAACTAGAATCTCCACAGCTAAAAACTCGACAACTGAAAACTCCAAAAACTCCACAACTTGAGACTCCGCAACTTGAAACTTCACAACTAGAAACTCCGCTATTAAAAACTCCGCAACTAGAAACTCCACAACTAGAAACTCCACAAGTTAAAACTCCACAACTAGATACTCCACAACTTTAAACTCCACAACTTGAGACTCCACAACTAGAAACTCCACAACTAGAAACTCTGCAACTAGAGACTCCACAACTAGAAACTCCACAACTACAAACTCCACAAATAGAGACTCGGCTACAAGACATTTTATGTCTAGAAAGTCCACAACTAAAAACTTCACAACTGGAAACTCCAAAACTAGAAACTCCACAACTAGAGTCTCCGCAACTAGACTCCACAACTTGAAGCTCCACAACTAGAGACTCCGCAAGTAGAAACTCCACAACTAGAAACTCCACAACTGGAAACTCCACAACTAGATACTCCGCAACTAGAAACTCCACAACTAGAGACTCCACAACTTGAAACTCCACAACTTTAAACTCCACAACTCAAAACTCCACAACTGGAAACTTCACAATTAGAAACTCCACAACCAGAAACTCCACAACTAGGAACTCCACAACTAAAAACTCCCCAACTGGAAACTCCACAACTAGAAACTCCACAACTAGAAACTCTGCAACTAGAAACTCCACAACTAGAAACTCCACAACTCAAAACTCCACAACTAGAAACTCCAAAACTCGAAACTCCACAACTCAAAACTCCACAACTGGAAACTCCACAACTAGACACTCCACAACTAAAAACTCTTCAACTAGAAACTCCAAAACTAGAGACTCCACAACTAGATATTCTACAACTAGAGACTTCCAACTAGAAACTCAATAACTAGAAACTTCAAAATTCGAAACTCTACTAGAAACTACACAACTGGAAACTCCACAACTAGACACTCCGCAACTAGAAACTCCACAACTCGAAACTTCACAACGAGAAACTCCACAACTAGAAACTCTACAACTAGAGACTCCTCAACTAGAGAATTCGCAACTAGAAACTCCAAAACTAGAGACTCTGCAACTAGAAACTCCGCAGCTAGAAACTCCACAACTAGAAACTCCACAATTAGAAACTCCACAACTAGAACCTCCACAACTAGAGATTCCGCAACTAGAGACTCCACCACTAGAAACTCCACAACTACAAATTCCACAACCAGAAACTCCACAACTAGAAACTCCGCAACTAGAAACTCCGCAACTAGAGATTCACCAACTAGAAACTCCACAACTAGAAACTCCACAACTACAAACTCCACAAATACAGACTCGGCAACTAGAAATTCCATATCTAGAAACTCCACAACTAAAAACTGCAAAACTAGAGACTTATCATTTAGAAACTCAACAACTAGAAACTCCACAACTAAAAACTCCACAACTGAAAACTCCACAACTTGAGACTCCGCAACTTGAAACTTCACAACTAGAAACTCTGCTATTAAAAACTCCGCAACTAGAAACTCCGCAACTAGAAACTCCACAACTAGATACTCCACAACTGGAAACTTTACAACTAGATACTTCACAACTGGAAACTCCACAACTAGATACTCCACAACTGGAAACTCCACAACTAGAAACTCCACAACTAGAGACTCCACAACTCAAATCTCCACAACTAGAAACTCCAGTACTAGAAACTCCACAACTAGACACTCGGCAGCTAGAAACTACACAACTAGAGACTCCACAACTAGAAACTCCACAACTAGAAACTCCACAACTAGAAACTCCACAACTGAAAACTCCACAACTAGAAACTCCACAACTGAAAACTCCACAACTGGAAACTCCACAACTAGAGACTCCGCAACTAGAAACTCCACAACCAGAAACTCCACAACTAGAGACTCCGTAACTAGAAACTCCACAACTAGAAATTCCACAACTAGAAACTCCACAACTAGAAACTCTGCAACTAGAGACTCCACAACTAGAAACTCCACAACTACAAACTCCACAAATAGAGACTCGGCTACGAGACATTTCATGTCTAGAAAGTCCACAACTAAAAACTTCACAACTGGAAACTCCAAAACTAGAAACTCCACAACTAGAGTCTCCGCAACTAGACTCCACAACTTGAAGCTCCACAACTAGAGACTCCGCAAGTAGAAACTCCACAACTAGAAACTTCACAAATACAGACTCGGCAACCAGAAATTTCATATCTAGAAACTCCACAACTAAAACTGCAAAACTAGAGACTTCTCAACTAGAAACTCAACAACTAGAAACTCCACAAGTTAAAACTCCACAACTAGATACTCCACAACTTTAAACTCCACAACTTGAGACTCCACAACTAGAAACTCCACAACTAGAAACTCTGCAACTAGAGACTCCACAACTAGAAACTCCACAACTACAAACTCCACAAATAGAGACTCGGCTACAAGACATTTCATGTCTAGAAAGTCCACAACTAAAAACTTCACAACTGGAAACTCCAAAACTAGAAACTCCACAACTAGAGTCTCCGCAACTAGACTCCTCAACTTGAAGCTCCACAACTAGAGACTCCGCAAGTAGAAACTCCACAACTAGAAACTCCACAACTGGAAACTCCACAACTAGATACTCCGCAACTAGAAACTCCACAACTAGAGACTCCACAACTTGAAACTCCACAACTTTAAACTCCACAACTCAAAACTCCACAACTGGAAACTTCACAATTAGAAACTCCACAACCAGAAACTCCACAACTAGAAACTCCACAACTAAAAACTCCCCAACTGGAAACTCCACAACTAGAAACTCCACAACTAGAAACTCCGCAACTAGAAACTCCACAACTAGAAACTCCACAACTCAAAACTCCACAACTAGAAACTCCAAAACTCGAAACTCCACAACTCGAAACTCCACAACTGGAAACTCCACAACTAGACACTCCACAACTAAAAATTCTTCAACTAGAAACTCCAAAACTAGAGACTCCACAACTAGATATTCTACAACTAGAGACTTCAAACTAGAAACTCAACAACTAGAAACTTCAAAATTCGAAACTCTACTAGAAACTACACAACTGGAAACTCCACAACCAGACACTCCACAACTAGAAACTCCACAACTAGAGACTCTGCAACTATAGAACTCCGCAACTAGAAACTCCGCAACAAGGAATTCCAGAGCTAGAAACACCACAACTAGACACTCCGCAACTAGAAACTCCACAACTTGAGACGCCACAACTAGAAACTCCACAACTCGAAACTTCACAACGAGAAACTCCACAACTAGAAACTCTACAACTAGAGACTCCTCAACTAGATAATTCGCAACTAGAAACTCCAAAACTAGAGACTCTGCAACTAGAAACTCCGCAGCTAGAAACTCCACAACTGGAAACTTTACAACTAGATACTTCACAACTGGAAACTCCACAACTAGATACTCCACAACTGGAAACTCCACAACTAGAAACTCCACAACTAGAGACTCCACAACTCAAATCTCCACAACTAGAAACTCCAGTACTAGAAACTCCACAACTAGAAACTCGGCAGCTAGAAACTACACAACTAGAGACTCCACAACTAGAAACTCCACAACTAGAAACTCCACAACTAGAAACTCCACAACTGAAAACTCCACAACTAGAAACTCCACAACTGAAAACTCCACAACTGGAAACTCCACAACTAGAGACTTCGCAACTAGAAACTCCACAACCAGAAACTCCACAACTAGAGACTCCGTAACTAGAAACTCCACAACTAGAAATTCCATAACTAGAAACTCCACAACTAGAAACTCTGCAACTAGAGACTCCACAACTAGAAACTCCACAACTACAAACTCCACAAATAGAGACTCGGCTACAAGACATTTCATGTCTAGAAAGTCCTCAACTAAAAACTTCACAACTGGAAACTCCAAAACTAGAAACTCCACAACTAGAGTCTCCGCAACTAGACTCCACAACTTGAAGCTCCACAACTAGAGACTCCGCAAGTAGAAACTCCACAACTAGAAACTCCACAACTGGAAACTCCACAACTAGATACTCCGCAACTAGAAACTCCACAACTAGAGACTGCACAACTTGAAACTCCACAACTTTAAACTCCACAACTCAAAACTCCGCAACTGGAAACTCCACAACTGGAAACTCCACAACTAGAAACTCCGCAACTAGAAACTTCACAACTAGAAACTCTGCCACTAGAGACTCCACCACTAGAAACTCCACAACTAGAAACTCCACAACCAGAAACTCCACAACTAGAAACTCCACAACTAGAAACTCCACAACTAGAGACTCACCAACTAGAAACTCCACAACTACAAACTCCACAACTACAAACTCCACAAATACAGACTCGGCAACCAGAAATTTTATATCTAGAAACTCCACAACTAAAACTGCAAAACTAGAGACTTCTCAACTAGAAACTCAACAACTAGAATCTCCACAGCTAAAAACTCGACAACTGAAAACTCCACAACTTGAGACTCCGCAACTTGAAACTTCACAACTAGAAACTCCGCTATTAAAAACTCCGCAACTAGAAACTCCACAACTAGAAACTCCACAAGTTAAAACTCCACAACTAGATACTCCACAACTTTAAACTCCACAACTTGAGACTCCACAACTAGAAACTCCACAACTAGAAACTGCAACTAGAGACTCCACAACTAGAAACTCCACAACTAGAGACTCCGCAAGTAGAAACTCCACAACTAGAAACTCCACAACTGGAAACTCCACAACTACATACTCCGCAACTAGAAACTCCACAACTAGAGACTCCACAACTTGAAACTCCACAACTTTAAACTCCACAACTCAAAACTCCACAACTGGAAACTTCACAATTAGAAACTCCACAACCAGAAACTCCACAACTAGAAACTCCACAACTAAAAACTCCCCAACTGGAAACTCCACAACTAGAAACTCCACAACTAGAAACTCCACAACTAGAGACTCCGCAACTAGAAACTCCACAACCAGAGACTCTGCAACTAGAAACTCCGCAACTAGAAACTCGGCAGCTAGAAACTACACAACTAGAGACTCCACAACTAGAAACTCCACAACTAGAAACTCCACAACTAGAAACTCCACAACTGAAATCTCCACAACTAGAAACTCCACAACTGAAAACTCCACAACTGGAAACTCCACAACTAGAGACTCCGCAACTAGAAACTCCACAACCAGAAACTCCACAACTAGAAACTCCGTAACTAGAAACTCCACAACTAGAAATTCCACAACTAGAGACTCTGCAACTATGGAACTCCGCAACTAGAAACTCCGCAACAAGAAATTCCAGAGCTAGAAACATCACAACTAGACACTCCGCAACTAGAAACTCCACAACTTGAGACGCCGCAACTAGAAACTCCACAACTTGAAACTTCACAACGAGAAACTTCACAACTAGAAACTCTACAACTAGAGACTCCTCAACTAGAGAATTCGCAACTAGAAACTCCACAACCAGAGACTCTGCAATTCCACAACTAGAAACTCCACAACTGCAAACTCCACAACTAGATACTCCGGAACTAGAAACTCCGCAACTAGAAACTCCACAACCAGAGTTTCTGCAACTAGAAACTCCGCAACTAGAAACTCCGCAGCTAGAAACTACACAACTAGAAACTCCACAACTCAAAACTCCACAACTAGAAACTCCAAAACTCGAAACTCCACAACTCGAAACTCCACAACTGGAAACTCCACAACTAGACACTCCACAACTAAAAACTCTTACTCTAGAAACTCGAAAACTAGGGACTCCACAACTAGAGAATCTACAACTAGAGACTTCAAACTAGAAACTCAACAACTAGAAACTTAAAAATTCGAAACTCTACTAGAAACTACACAACTGGAAACTCCACAACTAGACACTCCACAACTAGAAACTCCACAACTAGAGACTCTGCAATTATGGAACTCCGCAACTAGAAACTCCGCAACAAGAAATTCCAGAGCTAGAAACACCACAACTAGACACTCCGCAACTAGAAACTCCACAACTTGAGACGCCACAACGAGAAACTCCACAACTAGAAACTCTACAACTAGAGACTCCTCAACTAGATAATTCGCAACTAGAAACTCCAAAACTAGAGACTCTGCAACTAGAAACTCCGCAGCTAGAAACTCCACAACTAGAAACTCCACAACTAGAACCTCCACAACTAGAGATTCCGCAACTAGAGACTCCACCACTAGAAACTCCACAACTAGAAATTCTACAACCAGAAACTCCACAACTAGAAACTCCGCAACTAGAAACTCCGCAACTAGAGACTCACCAACTAGAAACTCCACAACTAGGAACTCCACAACTACAAACTCCACAATTACAGACTCGGCAACTAGAAATTCCATATCTAGAAACTCCACAACTAAAAACTGCAAAACTAGAGACTTCTCAACTAGAAACTCAACAACTAGAAACTCCACAACTAAAAACTCCACAACTGAAAACTCCACAACTTGAGACTCCGCAACTTGAAACTTCACAACTAGAAACTCCGCTATCAAAAACTCCGCAACTAGAAACTTCCCAACTAGAAACTTCACAACTTAAAACTCCACAACTAGATACTCCACAACTGGAAACTTTACAACTAGATACTTCACAACTGGAAACTCCACAACTAGATACTCCACAACTGGAAACTCCACAACTAGAAACTCCGCAACTAGAGACTCCACAACTCAAATCTCCACAACTAGAAACTCCAGTACTAGAAACTCCACAACCAGAGACTCCCCAACTCCACAACTAGAAACTTCAAAACATGAAACTCCAACTAGATACTCCACAACTAGAAACTCCACAAATAGAGACTCCACAACTGGAAACTCCACAACTAGAGACTCTGCAACTAGAAACTTCACAACTAGAGACTCCGCAACTCCACAACTAGAAACTCCACAACTGAAAAATCCACAACTAGATACTCCACAACTAGAAAACCCACAACTAGAAACTCCACAACAATAGACTCAACAACTTGAAACTCCACAAGTTTAAACTCCACAACTTAGGACTCCATAACTAGAAACTCCACAACTGGAAACTCCACAAATAGAAACTCCCCAACTAGAAACTCCGCAACAGATGACTCTACAACTAGAAACTCCACATAGAAACTCCAAAACTAGAAACTCCACAACTAGAAACTTCACAACTAGAAACTCCGCCACTAGAGCCTCCACCACTAGAAACTCCACAACTAGAAACTCCACAACCAGAAACTCCACAACTAGAAACTCCACAACTAGAAACTCCGCAACTAGAGACTCACCAACTAGAAACTCCACAACTAGAAACTCCACAACTACAAACTCCACAAATACAGACTCGGCAACCAGAAATTTTATATCTAGAAACTCCACAACTAAAACTGCAAAACTAGAGACTTCTCAACTAGAAACTCAACAACTAGAATCTCCACAGCTAAAAACTCGACAACTGAAAACTCCACAACTTGAGACTCCGCAACTTGAAACTTCACAACTTGAGACTCCGCAACTTGAAACTTCACAACTAGAAACTCCGCTATTAAAAACTCCGCAACTAGAAACTCGACAACTGAAAACTCCACAACTTGAGACTCCGCAACTTGAAACTTCACAACTAGAAACTCCGCTATTAAAAACTCCGCAAGTAGAAACTCCACAACTAGAAACTCCACAACTGGAAACTCCACAACTAGACCCTCCGCAACTAGAAACTCCACAACTAGAGACTCCACAACTTGAAACTCCACAACTTTAAACTCCACAACTCAAAACTCCACAACTGGAAACTTCACAATTAGAAACTCCACAACCAGAAACTCCACAACTAGAAACTCCACAACTAAAAACTCCCCAACTGGAAACTCCACAACTAGAAACTCCACAACTAGAAACTCCGCAACTAGAAACTCCACAACTAGAAACTCCACAACTCAAAACTCGACAACTAGAAACTCCAAAACTCGAAACTCCACAACTCGAAACTCCACAACTAGAGACTCACCAACTAGAAACTCCACAACTAGAAACTCCACAACTACAAACTCCACAAATACAGACTCGGCAACCAGAAATTTCATATCTAGAAACTCCACAACTAAAACTGCAAAACTAGAGACTTCTCAACTAGAAACTCAACAACTAGAATCTCCACAGCTAAAAACTCGACAACTGAAAACTCCACAACTTGAGACTCCGCAACTTGAAACTTCACAACTAGAAACTCCGCTATTAAAAACTCCGCAACTAGAAACTCCACAACTAGAAACTCCACAAGTTAAAACTCCACAACTAGATACTCCACAACTTTAAACTCCACAACTTGAGACTCCACAACTAGAAACTCCACAACTAGAAACTCTGCAACTAGAGACTCCACAACTAGAAACTCCACAACTAGAGACTCCGCAAGTAGAAACTCCACAACTAGAAACTCCACAACTGGAAACTCCACAACTAGATACTCCGCAACTAGAAACTCCACAACTAGAGACTCCACAACTTGAAACTCCACAACTTTAAACTCCACAACTCAAAACTCCACAACTGGAAACTTCACAATTAGAAACTCCACAACCAGAAACTCCACAACTAGAAACTCCGCAACTAGAAACTCGGCAGCTAGAAACTACACAACTAGAGACTCCACAACTAGAAACTCCACAACTAGAAACTCCACAACTAGAAACTCCACAACTGAAAACTCCACAACTAGAAACTCCACAACTGAAAACTCCACAACTGGAAACTCCACAACTAGAGACTCCGCAACTAGAAACTCCACAACCAGAAACTCCACAACTAGAGACTCCGTAACTAGAAACTCCACAATTAGAAATTCCACAACTAGAGACTCTGCAACTATGGAACTCCGCAACTAGAAACTCCGCAACAAGAAATTCCAGAGCTAGAAACATCACAACTAGACACTCTGCAACTAGAAACTCCACAACTTGAGACGCCGCAACTAGAAACTCCACAACTTGAAACTTCACAACGAGAAACTTCACAACTAGAAACTCTACAACTAGAGACTCCTCAACTAGAGAATTCGCAACTAGAAACTCCACAACCAGAGACTCTGCAATTCCACAACTAGAAACTCCACAACTGCAAACTCCACAACTAGATACTCCGGAACTAGAAACTCCGCAACTAGAAACTCCACAACCAGAGTTTCTGCAACTAGAAACTCCGCAACTAGAAACTCCGCAGCTAGAAACTACTCAACTAGAAACTCCACAACTCAAAACTCCACAACTAGAAACTCCAAAACTCGAAACTCCACAACTCGAAACTCCACAACTGGAAACTCCACAACTAGACACTCCACAACTAAAAACTCTTACTCTAGAAACTCCAAAACTAGGGACTCCACAACTAGAGAATCTACAACTAGAGACTTCAAACTAGAAACTCAACAACTAGAAACTTAAAAATTCGAAACTCTACTAGAAACTACACAACTGGAAACTCCACAACTAGACACTCCACAACTAGAAACTCCACAACTAGAGACTCTGCAACTATGGAACTCCGCAACTAGAAACTCCGCAACAAGAAATTCCAGAGCTAGAAACACCACAACTAGACACTCCGCAACTAGAAACTCCACAACTTGAGACGCCACAACTAGAAACTCCACAACTTGAAACTTCACAACGAGAAACTCCACAACTAGAAACTCTACAACTAGAGACTCCTCAACTAGATAATTCGCAACTAGAAACTCCAAAACTAGAGACTCTGCAACTAGAAACTCCGCAGCTAGAAACTCCACAACTAGAAACTCCACAATTGGAAACTCCACAACTAGAACCTCCACAACTAGAGATTCCGCAACTAGAGACTCCACCACTAGAAACTCCACAACTAGAAATTCTACAACCAGAAACTCCACAACTAGAAACTCCGCAACTAGAAACTCCGCAACTAGAGACTCACCAACTAGAAACTCCACAACTAGAAACTCCACAACTACAAACTCCACAAATACAGACTCGGCAACTAGAAATTCCATATCTAGAAACTCCACAACTAAAAACTGCAAAACTAGAGACTTCTCAACTAGAAACTCAACAACTAGAAACTCCACAACTAAAAACTCCACAACTGAAAACTCCACAACTTGAGACTCCGCAACTTGAAACTTCACAACTAGAAACTCCGCTATCAAAAACTCCGCAACTAGAAACTTCCCAACTAGAAACTTCACAACTTAAAACTCCACAACTAGATACTCCACAACTGGAAACTTTACAACTAGATACTTCACAACTGGAAACTCCACAACTAGATACTCCACAACTGGAAACTCCACAACTAGAAACTCCACAACTAGAGACTCCACAACTCAAATCTCCACAACTAGAAACTCCAGTACTAGAAACTCCACAACCAGAGACTCCCCAACTCCACAACTAGAAACTTCAAAACATGAAACTCCAACTAGATACTCCACAACTAGAAACTCCACAAATAGAGACTCCACAACTGGAAACTCCACAACTAGAGACTCTGCAACTAGAAACTTCACAACTAGAGACTCCGCAACTCCACAACTAGAAACTCCACAACTGAAAAATGCACAACTAGATACTCCACAACTAGAAAACCCACAACTAGAAACTCCACAACTATAGACTCAACAACTTGAAACTCCACAAGTTTAAACTCCACAACTTAGGACTCCATAACTAGAAACTCCACAACTGGAAACTCCACAAATAGAAACTCCCCAACTAGAAACTCCGCAACAGGAGACTCTACAACTAGAAACTCCACATAGAAACTCCAAAACTAGAAACTCCACAACTAGAAACTTCACAACTAGAAACTCCGCCACTAGAGACTCCACCACTAGAAACTCCACAACTAGAAACTCCACAACCAGAAACTCCACAACTAGAAACTCCACAACTAGAAACTCCACAACTACAAACTCCACAAATACAGACTCGGCAACCAGAAATTTCATATCTAGAAACTCCACAACTAAAACTGCAAAACTAGAGACTTCTCAACTAGAAACTCAACAACTAGAATCTCCACAGCTAAAAACTCGACAACTGAAAACTCCACAACTTGAGACTCCGCAACTTGAAACTTCACAACTTGAGACTCCGCAACTTGAAACTTCACAACTAGAAACTCCGCTATTAAAAACTCCGCAACTAGAAACTCGACAACTGAAAACTCCACAACTTGAGACTCCGCAACTTGAAACTTCACAACTAGAAACTCCGCTATTAAAAACTCCGCAACTAGAAACTCGACAACTGAAAACTCCACAACTTGAGACTCCGCAACTTGAAACTTCACAACTAGAAACTCCGCTATTAAAAACTCCGCAACTAGAAACTCCACAACTAGAAACTCCACAACTTAAAACTCCACAACTAGATACTCCACAACTTTAAACTCCACAACTTGAGACTTCACAACTAGAAACTCCACAACTAGAAACTCTGCAACTAGAGACTCCACATCTAGAAACTCCACAACTACAAACTCCACAAATAGAGACTCGGCTACAAGACATTTCATGTCTAGAAAGTCCACAATTAAAAACTTCACAACTGAAAACTCCAAAACTAGAAACTCCACAACTAGAGACTCCGCAACTAGACTCCACAACTTGAAGCTCCACAACTAGAGACTCCGCAAGTAGAAACTCCACAACTAGAAACTCCACAACTGGAAACTCCACAACTAGATACTCCGCAACTAGAAACTCCACAACTAGAGAATCTACAACTAGAGACTTCAAACTAGAAACTCAACAACTAGAAACTTAAAAATTCGAAACTCTACTAGAAACTACACAACTGGAAACTCCACAACTAGACACTCCACAACTAGAAACTCCACAACTAGAGACTCTGCAATTATGGAACTCCGCAACTAGAAACTCCGCAACAAGAAATTCCAGAGCTAGAAACACCACAACTAGACACTCCGCAACTAGAAACTCCACAACTTGAGACGCCACAACGAGAAACTCCACAACTAGAAACTCTACAACTAGAGACTCCTCAACTAGATAATTCGCAACTAGAAACTCCAAAACTAGAGACTCTGCAACTAGAAACTCCGCAGCTAGAAACTCCACAACTAGAAACTCCACAATTAGAAACTCCACAACTAGAACCTCCACAACTAGAGATTCCGCAACTAGAGACTCCACCACTAGAAACTCCACAACTAGAAATTCTACAACCAGAAACACCACAACTAGAAACTCCGCAACTAGAAACTCCGCAACTAGAGACTCACCAACTAGAAACTCCACAACTAGGAACTCCACAACTACAAACTCCACAATTACAGACTCGGCAACTAGAAATTCCATATCTAGAAACTCCACAACTAAAAACTGCAAAACTAGAGACTTCTCAACTAGAAACTCAACAACTAGAAACTCCACAACTAAAAACTCCACAACTGAAAACTCCACAACTTGAGACTCCGCAACTTGAAACTTCACAACTAGAAACTCCGCTATCAAAAACTCCGCAACTAGAAACTTCCCAACTAGAAACTTCACAACTTAAAACTCCACAACTAGATACTCCACAACTGGAAACTTTACAACTAGATACTTCACAACTGGAAACTCCACAACTAGATACTCCACAACTGGAAACTCCACAACTAGAAACTCCGCAACTAGAGACTCCACAACTCAAATCTCCACAACTAGAAACTCCAGTACTAGAAACTCCACAACCAGAGACTCCCCAACTCCACAACTAGAAACTTCAAAACATGAAACTCCAACTAGATACTCCACAACTAGAAACTCCACAAATAGAGACTCCACAACTGGAAACTCCACAACTAGAGACTCTGCAACTAGAAACTTCACAACTAGAGACTCCGCAACTCCACAACTAGAAACTCCACAACTGAAAAATCCACAACTAGATACTCCACAACTAGAAAACCCACAACTAGAAACTCCACAACTATAGACTCAACAACTTGAAACTCCACAAGTTTAAACTCCACAACTTAGGACTCCATAACTAGAAACTCCACAACTGGAAACTCCACAAATAGAAACTCCCCAACTAGAAACTCCGCAACAGATGACTCTACAACTAGAAACTCCACATAGAAACTCCAAAACTAGAAACTCCACAACTAGAAACTTCACAACTAGAAACTCCGCCACTAGAGACTCCACCACTAGAAACTCCACAACTAGAAACTCCACAACCAGAAACTCCACAACTAGAAACTCCACAACTAGAAACTCCGCAACTAGAGACTCACCAACTAGAAACTCCACAACTAGAAACTCCACAACTACAAACTCCACAAATACAGACTCGGCAACCAGAAATTTTATATCTAGAAACTCCACAACTAAAACTGCAAAACTAGAGACTTCTCAACTAGAAACTCAACAACTAGAATCTCCACAGCTAAAAACTCGACAACTGAAAACTCCACAACTTGAGACTCCGCAACTTGAAACTTCACAACTTGAGACTCCGGAACTTGAAACTTCACAACTAGAAACTCCGCTATTAAAAACTCCGCAACTAGAAACTCGACAACTGAAAACTCCACAACTTGAGACTCCGCAACTTGAAACTTCACAACTAGAAACTCCGCTATTAAAAACTCCGCAAGTAGAAACTCCACAACTAGAAACTCCACAACTGGAAACTCCACAACTAGACCCTCCGCAACTAGAAACTCCACAACTAGAGACTCCACAACTTGAAACTCCACAACTTTAAACTCCACAACTCAAAACTCCACAACTGGAAACTTCACAATTAGAAACTCCACAACCAGAAACTCCACAACTAGAAACTCCACAACTAAAAACTCCCCAACTGGAAACTCCAAAACTAGAAACTCCACAACTAGAAACTCCGCAACTAGAAACTCCACAACTAGAAACTCCACAACTCAAAACTCCACAACTAGAAACTCCAAAACTCGAAACTCCACAACTCGAAACTCCACAACTGGAAACTCCACAACTAGACACTCCACAACTAAAAACTCTTCAACTAGAAACTCCAAAACTAGAGACTCCACAACTAGATATTCTACAACTAGAGACTTCAAACTAGAAACTCAACAACTAGAAACTTCAAAATTCGAAACTCTACTAGAAACTACACAACTGGAAACTCCACAACTAGACACTCCACAACTAGAAACTCCACAATTAGAGACTCTGCAACTATAGAACTCCGCAACTAGAAACTCCGCAACAAGGAATTCCAGAGCTAGAAACACCACAACTAGACACTCCGCAACTAGAAACTCCACAACTTGAGACGCCACAACTAGAAACTCCACAACTCGAAACTTCACAACGAGAAACTCCACAACTAGAAACTCTACAACTAGAGACTCCTCAACTAGAGAATTCGCAACTAGAAACTCCAAAACTAGAGACTCTGCAACTAGAAACTCCGCAGCTAGAAACTCCACAACTAGAAACTCCACAATTAGAAACTCCACAACTAGAACCTCCACAACTAGAGATTCCGCAACTAGAGACTCCACCACTAGAAACTCCACAACTACAAATTCCACAACCAGAAACTCCACAACTAGAAACTCCGCAACTAGAAACTCCGCAACTAGAGATTCACCAACTAGAAACTCCACAACTAGAAACTCCACAACTACAAACTCCACAAATACAGACTCGGCAACTAGAAATTCCATATCTAGAAACTCCACAACTAAAAACTGCAAAACTAGAGACTTATCATTTAGAAACTCAACAACTAGAAACTCCACAACTAAAAACTCCACAACTGAAAACTCCACAATCTGAGACTCCGCAACTAGAAACTTCACAACTAGAAACTCTGCTATTAAAAACTCCGCAACTAGAAACTCCGCAACTAGAAACTCCACAACTAGATACTCCACAACTGGAAACTTTACAACTAGATACTTCACAACTGGAAACTCCACAACTAGATACTCCACAACTGGAAACTCCACAACTAGAAACTCCACAACTAGAGACTCCACAACTCAAATCTCCACAACTAGAAACTCCAGTACTAGAAACTCCACAACTAGAAACTCGGCAGCTAGAAACTACACAACTAGAGACTCCACAACTAGAAACTCCACAACTAGAAACTCCACAACTAGAAACTCCACAACTGAAAACTCCACAACTAGAAACTCCACAACTGAAAACTCCACAACTGGAAACTCCACAACTAGAGACTCCGCAACTAGAAACTCCACAACCAGAAACTCCACAACTAGAGACTCCGTAACTAGAAACTCCACAACTAGAAATTCCACAACTAGAAACTCCACAACTAGAAACTCTGCAACTAGAGACTCTACAACTAGAAACTCCACAACTACAAACTCCACAAATAGAGACTCGGCTACAAGACATTTCATGTCTTGAAAGTCCACAACTAAAAACTTCACAACTGGAAACTCCAAAACTAGAAACTCCACAACTAGAGTCTCCGCAACTAGACTTCACAACTTGAAGCTCCACAACTAGAGACTCCGCAAGTAGAAACTCCACAACTAGAAACTCCACAACTGGAAACTCCACAACTAGATACTCCGCAACTAGAAACTCCACAACTAGAGACTGCACAACTTGAAACTCCACAACTTTAAACTCCACAACTCAAAACTCCGCAACTGGAAACTCCACAACTGGAAACTCCACAACTAGAAACTCCGCAACTAGAAACTCCGCAACATGAGACTCTACAACTAGAAACTCCACAACTAGAAACTCCAAAACTAGAAACTCCACAACTAGAAACTTCACAACTAGAAACTCCGCCACTAGAGACTCCACCACTAGAAACTCCACAACTAGAAACTCCACAACCAGAAACTCCACAACTAGAAACTCCACAACTAGAAACTCCACAACTAGAGACTCACCAACTAGAAACTCCACAACTAGAAACTCCACAACTACAAACTCCACAAATACAGACTCGGCAACCAGAAATTTCATATCTAGAAACTCCACAACTAAAACTGCAAAACTAGAGACTTCTCAACTAGAAACTCAACAACTAGAATCTCCACAGCTAAAAACTCGACAACTGAAAACTCCACAACTTGAGACTCCGCAACTTGAAACTTCACAACTAGAAACTCCGCTATTAAAAACTCCGCAACTAGAAACTCCACAACTAGAAACTCCACAAGTTAAAACTCCACAACTAGATACTCCACAACTTTAAACTCCACAACTTGAGACTCCACAACTAGAAACTCCACAACTAGAAACTCTGCAACTAGAGACTCCACAACTAGAAACTCCACAACTAGAGACTCCGCAAGTAGAAACTCCACAACTAGAAACTCCACAACTGGAAACTCCACAACTAGATACTCCGCAACTAGAAACTCCACAACTAGAGACTCCACAACTTGAAACTCCACAACTTTAAACTCCACAACTCAAAACTCCACAACTGGAAACTTCACAATTCGAAACTCCACAACCAGAAACTCCACAACTAGAAACTCCGCAACTAGAAACTCGGCAGCTAGAAACTACACAACTAGAGACTCCACAACTAGAAACTCCACAACTAGAAACTCCACAACTAGAAACTCCACAACTGAAAACTCCACAACTAGAAACTCCACAACTGAAAACTCCACAACTGGAAACTCCACAACTAGAGACTCCGCAACTAGAAACTCCACAACCAGAAACTCCACAACTAGAGACTCCGTAACTAGAAACTCCACAATTAGAAATTCCACAACTAGAGACTCTGCAACTATGGAACTCCGCAACTAGAAACTCCGCAACAAGAAATTCCAGAGCTAGAAACATCACAACTAGACACTCTGCAACTAGAAACTCCACAACTTGAGACGCCGCAACTAGAAACTCCACAACTTGAAACTTCACAACGAGAAACTTCACAACTAGAAACTCTACAACTAGAGACTCCTCAACTAGAGAATTCGCAACTAGAAACTCCACAACCAGAGACTCTGCAATTCCACAACTAGAAACTCCACAACTGCAAACTCCACAACTAGATACTCCGGAACTAGAAACTCCGCAACTAGAAACTCCACAACCAGAGTTTCTGCAACTAGAAACTCCGCAACTAGAAACTCCGCAGCTAGAAACTACTCAACTAGAAACTCCACAACTCAAAACTCCACAACTAGAAACTCCAAAACTCGAAACTCCACAACTCGAAACTCCACAACTGGAAACTCCACAACTAGACACTCCACAACTAAAAACTCTTACTCTAGAAACTCCAAAACTAGGGACTCCACAACTAGAGAATCTACAACTAGAGACTTCAAACTAGAAACTCAACAACTAGAAACTTAAAAATTCGAAACTCTACTAGAAACTACACAACTGGAAACTCCACAACTAGACACTCCACAACTAGAAACTCCACAACTAGAGACTCTGCAACTATGGAACTCCGCAACTAGAAACTCCGCAACAAGAAATTCCAGAGCTAGAAACACCACAACTAGACACTCCGCAACTAGAAACTCCACAACTTGAGACGCCACAACTAGAAACTCCACAACTTGAAACTTCACAACGAGAAACTCCACAACTAGAAACTCTACAACTAGAGACTCCTCAACTAGATAATTCGCAACTAGAAACTCCAAAACTAGAGACTCTGCAACTAGAAACTCCGCAGCTAGAAACTCCACAACTAGAAACTCCACAATTGGAAACTCCACAACTAGAACCTCCACAACTAGAGATTCCGCAACTAGAGACTCCACCACTAGAAACTCCACAACTAGAAATTCTACAACCAGAAACTCCACAACTAGAAACTCCGCAACTAGAAACTCCGCAACTAGAGACTCACCAACTAGAAACTCCACAACTAGAAACTCCACAACTACAAACTCCACAAATACAGACTCGGCAACTAGAAATTCCATATCTAGAAACTCCACAACTAAAAACTGCAAAACTAGAGACTTCTCAACTAGAAACTCAACAACTAGAAACTCCACAACTAAAAACTCCACAACTGAAAACTCCACAACTTGAGACTCCGCAACTTGAAACTTCACAACTAGAAACTCCGCTATCAAAAACTCCGCAACTAGAAACTTCCCAACTAGAAACTTCACAACTTAAAACTCCACAACTAGATACTCCACAACTGGAAACTTTACAACTAGATACTTCACAACTGGAAACTCCACAACTAGATACTCCACAACTGGAAACTCCACAACTAGAAACTCCACAACTAGAGACTCCACAACTCAAATCTCCACAACTAGAAACTCCAGTACTAGAAACTCCACAACCAGAGACTCCCCAACTCCACAACTAGAAACTTCAAAACATGAAACTCCAACTAGATACTCCACAACTAGAAACTCCACAAATAGAGACTCCACAACTGGAAACTCCACAACTAGAGACTCTGCAACTAGAAACTTCACAACTAGAGACTCCGCAACTCCACAACTAGAAACTCCACAACTGAAAAATCCACAACTAGATACTCCACAACTAGAAAACCCACAACTAGAAACTCCACAACTATAGACTCAACAACTTGAAACTCCACAAGTTTAAACTCCACAACTTAGGACTCCATAACTAGAAACTCCACAACTGGAAACTCCACAAATAGAAACTCCCCAACTAGAAACTCCGCAACAGGAGACTCTACAACTAGAAACTCCACATAGAAACTCCAAAACTAGAAACTCCACAACTAGAAACTTCACAACTAGAAACTCCGCCACTAGAGACTCCACCACTAGAAACTCCACAACTAGAAACTCCACAACCAGAAACTCCACAACTAGAAACTCCACAACTAGAAACTCCGCAACTAGAGACTCACCAACTAGAAACTCCACAACTAGAAACTCCACAACTACAAACTCCACAAATACAGACTCGGCAACCAGAAATTTCATATCTAGAAACTCCACAACTAAAACTGCAAAACTAGAGACTTCTCAACTAGAAACTCAACAACTAGAATCTCCACAGCTAAAAACTCGACAACTGAAAACTCCACAACTTGAGACTCCGCAACTTGAAACTTCACAACTTGAGACTCCGCAACTTGAAACTTCACAACTAGAAACTCCGCTATTAAAAACTCCGCAACTAGAAACTCGACAACTGAAAACTCCACAACTTGAGACTCCGCAACTTGAAACTTCACAACTAGAAACTCCGCTATTAAAAACTCCGCAACTAGAAACTCGACAACTGAAAACTCCACAACTTGAGACTCCGCAACTTGAAACTTCACAACTAGAAACTCCGCTATTAAAAACTCCGCAACTAGAAACTCCACAACTAGAAACTCCACAACTTAAAACTCCACAACTAGATACTCCACAACTTTAAACTCCACAACTTGAGACTCCACAACTAGAAACTCCACAACTAGAAACTCTGCAACTAGAGACTCCACATCTAGAAACTCCACAACTACAAACTCCACAAATAGAGACTCGGCTACAAGACATTTCATGTCTAGAAAGTCCACAATTAAAAACTTCACAACTGAAAACTCCAAAACTAGAAACTCCACAACTAGAGACTCCGCAACTAGACTCCACAACTTGAAGCTCCACAACTAGAGACTCCGCAAGTAGAAACTCCACAACTAGAAACTCCACAACTGGAAACTCCACAACTAGATACTCCGCAACTAGAAACTCCACAACTAGAGACTCCACAACTTGAAACTCCACAACTTTAAACTCCACAACTTGAGACTCCACAACTAGAAACTCCACAACTCAAAACTCCACAACTGGAAACTTCACAATTAGAAACTCCACAACCAGAAACTCCACAACTAGAAACTCCACAACAAAAAACTCCCCAACTGGAAACTCCACAACTATAAACTCCACAACCACAAACTCCACAACTAGAGACTCCGCAACTAGAAACTCCACAACCAGAGACTCTGCAACTAGAAACTCCGCAACTAGAAACTCGGCAGCTAGAAACTACACAACTAGAGACTCCACAACTAGAAACTCCACAACTAGAAACTCCACAACTAGAAACTCCACAACTGAAAACTCCACAACTGGAAACTCCACAACTAGAGACTCCGCAACTAGAAACTCCACAACTAGAGACTCCACAACTTGAAACTCCACAACTTTAAACTCCACAACTTGAGACTCCACAACTAGAAACTCCACAACTCAAAACTCCACAACTGGAAACAAGGCAACTACGATGCCAAAGGCAACTACGATGCCATAAACAACGAACTTATCGCTTTTTACTCGACTTTTTGCACCGATTTTCACAGCCGCACACTTCATGCAAACTGGTCGATCTTCCAACAAAAGTTTACTGAGCTCGCCACCAACCACATTCCAGTTACTTCAGTACAAGCTAACCGCAATAAACCTTGGTTCAATAGGAAATTAAAATCTCTAGAAAATAAGAAAAAACGACTTTACCGATTCGCAAGGCAACAAAATTGTACCACGGCCTGGGAAAAATATTACGTAGCTGAGAAAGTTTACTTATCAGCTATACGTCATGACAAGCACTCCTTCTTTTATGACACCTTACCCTGTGTACTGAAGAGCAACCCCCCAAAATTCTGGCAAATTTTAAACCCCAAGCCACCTACTGCTGTTGTCATTACCGACCATAACGACATTGCGATTCCTGAGCAAGAATGTGCTGATGTATTTAACCTTGCTTTTTCCTCTGTATTTACCACTGAACCTGATGCTCCTCTACCAGTGCCCCCACCCCCTGTCCAAGGTGTCATGCCAGCAATCCAATTCAGCGAACAAGGAATAATTGCAATAATTGAAAATCTTAAACTTTCATCAACTTCAGGGGCAGATGATATCAATACAAAACTGTTAAAAAACACCAAGAACATCTGCGCAGCCTATTTCAGAATTATTTTTGAGCAGTCCTTATCATCCGGTAGCATCCCCCTCTCCTGGAAGGAAGGGCAGGTCGTTCCAATCTTCAAATCAGGCAACAAAAGCTCTCCTCTCAACTATCGACCGATTTCCCTGACTAGTGTACCTTGCAAGATAATGGAGCACGTCATCTACACGCAAATCATGCAGTTTCTTGACAGGCACAACTTTTTTCACGCATCTCAACATGGATTCCGGAAGGGCCTCTCATGCGAAACGCAACTTGCCATGTTCATCCACGACTTGCACATCAACCTCGATACTAACAAACAGGTAGATGCCATTTTTCTTGATTACGCAAAAGCTTTTGATAAGTTACCCCACCAACGGCTGTTACTTAAGCTCTCTCAGTTGAATCTACATCCCGATATTTTCCATTGGATTAAGGAATTTCTTGCTAGCCGATCACAGTCAGTACATATCAATAATTCCATTTCCGCCCCCCTCCCTGTAACATCTGGCGTTCCACAGGGCAGCGTCTTAGGCCCTCTGCTGTTTCTTATTTATATAAATGACCTCCCTCTACATGTTTCCTCTCAAATCCGAATGTTCGCAGATGATTGTGTCATCTACCGTACAATCACTAACAATGCTGACCACGCTATTCTGCAAGAAGATCTCAACAATATTCAGGATTGGTGCAACGAATGGCTGATGACCCTCAACCCCAACAAATGCAAGGTAGTATGTTTCACTCGCCGTCTTCAGCCATTATACACACCTTACACTATTGCTAACACTTCATTAGAAACAGTGGATACATTCAAGTACCTTGGTGTCACACTCTCACATGACTTAAACTGGTCGCCTCATATAGCATGCATTACCGCCTCGGCCAACCAAACCCTGGGATTTCTAAAACGCCACCTGCGTCATGCACCACGCCACGTAAAACTTCTAGCATATAAGTCACTCGTACTCCCGAAACTAGAATACGCTTCTCCCATATGGTTACCTCATCAAGCATGTCTTATCAATACCCTAGAAGCCATTCAGAATCGCGCAGTAAGGTTTATTCAATCGTCATATTCCTATAACATCAGCATATCATTACTAAAAACACAGTCTGGTTTAAACACGCTATCATACCGGCGCCGCATTGATTCATTAATCCTTTTTCACAAGTTTTTCTACAGCTCGCTTCATCATGCCCCATATATTTTGGCCCCGCCACCGCGCACATCGCTGCGCACAGGGCACCACTTGCAAGTTTCTCGTCCACGCAGCCGCACTACAACATTTTCTGCATCTTTCTTTTGTCGATCATCAGTTGACTGGAACGGCCTGCCCCGCCATATCGTCGAAACCACCTGCTCATCATCATTTTCGGTAAAACTAAAATCTGCTGTTTTTCAATAAATGTATGTAGCCACTATTTTGTAAAAAAAAATGTGTGTTAACCCCACCCCTTATGTAATACCTCCAGTGCGAGGTCTTTAATGAAAATAAAGTGAAGTGAAGTGAACTAGAAACTCCTCTATTCAAAAATCCGCAACTAGAAACTCCGCAACTAGAAACTCCACAACTTAAAACTCCACAACTAGATACTCCACAACTGGAAACTTTACAACTAGATACTTCACAACTGGAAACTCCACAGCTAGATACTCCCCAGCTGGAAACTCCACAACTAGAAACTCCACAACTAGAGACTCCACAACTCGAATCTGCACAACTAGAAACTCCGGTACTAGAAACTCCACAACCAGAGACTCCCCAACTCCACAACTAGAAACTTCACAACATGAAACTCCAACTAGATACTCCACAACTAGAAACTCCACAAATAGAGACTCCACAACTGGAAACTCCACAACTAGAGACTCTGCAACTAGAAACTTCACAACTAGAGACTCCGCAACTCCACAACTAGAAACTCCACAACTGAAAAATCCACAACTGGATACTCCACAACTAGAAAATCCACAACTAGAAACTCCACAACTATTGACTCAACAACTTGAAACTCCACAAGTTTAAACTCCACAACTTAAGACTCCACAACTAGAAACTCCACAACTGGAAACTCCACAACTAGAAACTCCGCAACTAGAAACTCCGCAACAAGAGACTCTACAACTAGAAACTCCACAACTAGAAACTCCAAAACTAGAAACTCCACAACTAGAAACTTCACACCTAGAAACTCCGCCACTAGAGACTCCACCACTAGAAATTCCACAACTAGAAACTCCACAACCAGAAACTCCACAACTAGAAACTCCCCAACTAGAAACTCCGCAACTAGAGACTCAACAACTAGAAACTCCACAACTAGAAACTCCACAACTATAAACTACACAAATACAGACTTGGCAACTAGAAATTCCATATCTAGAAATTCCACAACTAAAACCGCAAAACTAGAGACTTCTCAACTAGAAACTCAACAACTAGAAACTCCACAACTAAAAACTCGACAACTGAAAACTCCACAACTTGAGACTCCGCAACTTGAAACTTCACGACTAGAAACTCCGCTATTAAAAACTCCGCAACTAGAAACTCCACAACTAGAAACTCCACAACTTAAAACTCCACAACTAGATACTCCACAACTTTAAACTCCACAACTTGAGACTCCACAACTAGAAACTCCACAACTAGAAACTCTGCAACTAGAGACTCCACAACTAGAAACTCCACAACTTGAAACTCCACAACTACAAACTCCACAAATAGAGACTCGGCTACAAGAAATTTCATGTCTAGAAAGTCCACAACTAAAAACTTCACAACTGGAAACTCCAAAACTAGAGACTCCGCAACTAGACTCCACAACTTGAAACTCCACAACTAGAGACTCCACAAATAGAAACTCCACAACTCAAAACTCCACAACTGGAAACTCCACAATTAGAAACTCCACAACCAGAGACTCCACAACTAGAAACTCCACAACTAAAAACTCCATAACTGGAAACTCCACAACTAGAACCTCCACAACTAGAGACTCCGCAACTAGAAACTCTGCAACTAGAGACTCCACAACTAGAAACTCCACAACTACAAACTCCACAAATAGAGACTCGGCTACAAGACATTTCATGTCTAGAAAGTCCACAACTAAAAACTTCACAACTGGAAACTCCAAAACTAGAAACTCCACAACTAGAGACTCCGCAACTAGACTCCACAACTTGAAGCTCCACAACTAGAGACTCCGCAAGTAGAAACTCCACAACTAGAAACTCCACAACTGGAAACTCCACAACTAGATACTCCGCATTTAAAAACTCCACAACTTGAGATGCCGCAACTAGAAACTCCACAACTTGAAACTCCACAACTAGAAACTCCACAACTAAAAACTCTACAACTAGAGGCTCCTCAACTAGAGAATTCGCAACTAGAAACTCCAAAACTAGAGACTCTGCACCTAGAAACTCCGCAGCTAGAAACTCCACAACTAGAAACTCCACAACTCGAAACTCCACAACTAGAAACACCACAACTTGAAACTCCACAACTCAAAACTCCAC
Source organism: Rhipicephalus microplus (assembly GCF_043290135.1). NCBI lineage: Eukaryota > Metazoa > Arthropoda > Arachnida > Ixodida > Ixodidae > Rhipicephalus > Rhipicephalus microplus. The sequence continues at coordinate 7,225,642 of NW_027464599.1, read as the reverse complement.
AACTAAAAACTGCAAAACTAGAGACTTCTCAACTAGAAACTCAACAACTAGAAACTCCACAACTAAAAACTCCACAACTGAAAACTCCACAACTTGAGACTCCGCAACTTGAAACTTCACAACTAGAAACTCCGCTATTAAAAACTCCGCAACTAGAAACTCCGCAACTAGAAACTCCAGCACTTAAAACTCCACAACTAGGTTCTCCACAACTGGAAACTTTACAACTAGATACTTCACAACTGGAAACTCCACAACTAGATACTCCACAGCTGGAAACTCCACAACTCGAAACTCCACAACTAGAGACTCCACAACTCGAATATCCACAACTAGAAACTCCAGTACTAGAAACTCCACAACCAGAGACTCTCCAACTTCACAACTAGAAACTTCACAACATGAAACTCCAACTAGATACTCCACAACTAGAAACTCCACAAATAGAGACTCCACAACTGGAAACTCCACAACTAGAGACTCTGCAACTAGAAACTTCACAACTAGAGACTCCGCAACTCCACAACTAGAAACTCCACAACTGGAAACTCCACAACTAGAAACTCCGCAACTAGAAACTCCGCAACAGGAGACTCTACAACTAGAAACTCCACAACTAGAAACTCCAAGACTAGAAACTCCACAACTAGAAACTTCACAACTAGAAACTCCGCCACTAGAGACTCCACCACTAGAAATTCCACAACTAGAAACTCCACAACCAGAAACTCCACAACTAGAAACTCCACAACTAGAAACTCCACAACTAGAGACTCACCAATTAGAAACTCCACAACTAGAAACTCCACAACTACAAACTCCACAAATACAGACTCGGCAACTAGAAATTCCATATCTAGAAACTCCACAACTAAAACTGCAAATCTAGAGACTTCTCAACTAGAAACTCAACAACTAGAAACTCCACAACAAAAAAAACTCGACAACTGAAAACTCCACAACTTGAGACTCCGCAACTTGAAACTTCACAACTAGAAACTCCGCTATTAAAAACTCCGCAACTAGAAACTCCACAACTAGAAACTCCACATCTTAAAACTCTACAACTAGATACTCCACAACTTTAAACTCCACAACTTGAGACTCCACAACTAGAAACTCCACAACTAGAAACTCTGCAACTAGAGACTCCACAACTAGAAACTCCACAACTAGAAACTCCACAACTACAAACTCCACAAATAGAGACTCGGCTACAAAAAATTTCATGTCTAGAAAGTCCACAACTAAAAACTTCACAACTGGAAACTCCAAAACTAGAAACTCCACAACTAGAGAATCCGAGACTAGACTCCACAACTTGAAACTCCACAACTAGAGACTCCGCAACTAGAAACTCCACAACTAGAAACTCCACAACTGGAAACTCCACAACTAGATACTCCGCAACTAGAAACTCCACAACTAGAGACTCCACAACTTGACACGTCACAACTTTAAACTCCACAACTTGAGACTCCACAACTAGAAACTCCACAACTCAAAACTCCACAACTGGAAACTCCACAATTAGAAACTCCACAACCAGAAACTCCACAACTAGAAACTCCACAACTAAAAACTCCACAACTGGAAACTCCAAAACTAGAAACTCCACAACTAGAGACTTCGCAACTAGAAACTCCACAACCAGAGACTCTGCAACTAGAAACTCCGCAACTAGAAACTCCGCAGCTAGAAACTACACAACTAGAGACTCCACAACTAGAAATTCCACAACTAGAAACTCCACAACTAGAAACTCCACAACTAAAAACTCCACAACTGGAAACTCCACAACTAGAAACTCCACAACTAGAAACTCCACAACTAGAGACTCCGCAACTAGAAACTCCACAACCAGAGACTCTGCAACTAGAAACTCCGCAGCTAGAAACTCCGCATTTAAAAACTCCACAACTTGAGACGCCGCAACTAGAAACTCCACAACTTGAAACTCCACAACTAGAAACTCCACAACTAAAACTCTGCAACTAGAGGCTCCTCAACTAGAGAATTCGCAACTAGAAACTCCAAAACTAGAGACTCTGCACCTAGAAACTCCGCAGCTAGAAACTCCACAACTAGAAACTCCACAACTCGAAACTCCACAACTAGAAACGCCACAACTTGAAACTCCACAACTCAAAACTCCACAACTAAAAACTGCAAAACTAGAGACTTCTCAACTAGAAACTCAACAACTAGAAACTCCACAACTAAAAACTCCACAACTGAAAACTCCACAACTTGAGACTCCGCAACTTGAAACTTCACAACTAGAAACTCCGCTATTAAAAACTCCGCAACTAGAAACTCCGCAACTAGAAACTCCACAACTTAAAACTCCACAACTAGATACTCCACAACTGGAAACTTTACAACTAGATACTTCACAACTGGAAACTCCACAACTAGATACTCCACAGCTGGAAACTCCACAACTCGAAACTCCACAACTAGAGACTCCACAACTCGAATCTCCACAACTAGAAACTCCAGTACTAGAAACTCCACAACCAGAGACTCCCCAACTTCACAACTAGAAACTTCACAACATGAAACTCCAACTAGATACTCCAAAACTAGAAACTCCACAAATAGAGACTCCACAACTGGAAACTCCACAACTAGAGACTCTGCAACTAGAAACTTCACAACTAGAGACTCCGCAACTCCACAACTAGAAACTCCACAACTGGAAACTCCACAACTAGAAACTCCGCAACTAGAAACTCCGCAACAGGAGACCCTACAACTAGAAACTCCACAACTAGAAACTCCAAGACTAGAAACTCCACAACTAGAAACTTCACAACTAGAAACTCCGCCACTAGAGACTCCAACACTAGAAATTCCACAACTAGAAACTCCACAACCAGAAACTCCACAACTAGAAACTCCACAACTAGAGACTCACCAACTAGAAACTCCACAACTAGAAACTCCACAACTACAAACTCCCCAAATACAGACTCGGCAACTAGAAATTCCATATCTAGAAACTCCACAACTAAAACTGCAAATCTAGAGACTTCTCAACTAGAAACTCAACAACTAGAAACTCCACAACAAAAAAACTCGACAACTGAAAACTCCACAACTTGAGACTCCGCAACTTGAAACTTCACAACTAGAAACTCCGCTATTAAAAACTCCGCAACTAGAAACTCCACAACTAGAAACTCCACAACTTAAAACTCCACAACCAGATACTCCACAACTTTAAACTCCACAACTTGAGACTCCACAACTAGAAACTCCACAACTAGAAACTCTGCAACTAGAGACTCCACAACTAGAAACTCCACAACTAGAAACTCCACAACTACAAACTCCACAAATAGAGACCCGGCTACAAGAAATTTCATGTCTAGAAAGTCCACAACTAAAAACTTCACAACTGGAAACTCCAAAACTAGAAACTCCACAACTAGAGACTCCGCAACTAGACTCCACAACTTGAAACTCCACAACTAGAGACTCCGCAACTAGAAACTCCACAACTAGAAACTCCACAACTGGAAGCTCCACAACTAGAGACTCCGCAAGTAGAAACTCCACAACTAGAAACTCCACAACTGGAAACTCCACAACTAGATACTCCGCATTTAAAAACTCCACAACTTGAGATGCCGCAACTAGAAACTCCACAACTTGAAACTCCACAACTAGAAACTCCACAACTAAAAACTCTACAACTTGAGGCTCCTCAACTAGAGAATTCGCAACTAGAAACTCCAAAACTAGAGACTCTGCACCTAGAAACTCCGCAGCTAGAAACTCCACAACTAGAAACTCCACAACTCGAAACTCCACAACTAGAAACACCACAACTTGAAACTCCACAACTCAAAACTCCACAACTAAAAACTGCAAAACTAGAGACTTCTCAACTAGAAACTCAACAACTAGAAACTCCACAACTAAAAACTCCACAACTGAAAACTCCACAACTTGAGACTCCGCAACTTGAAACTTCACAACTAGAAACTCCGCTATTAAAAACTCCGCAACTAGAAACTCCGCAACTAGAAACTCCAGCACTTAAAACTCCACAACTAGGTTCTCCACAACTGGAAACTTTACAACTAGATACTTCACAACTGGAAACTCCACAACTAGATACTCCACAGCTGGAAACTCCACAACTCGAAACTCCACAACTAGAGACTCCACAACTCGAATATCCACAACTAGAAACTCCAGTACTAGAAACTTCACAACCAGAGACTCCCCAACTTCACAACTAGAAACTTCACAACATGAAACTCCAACTAGATACTCCACAACTAGAAACTCCACAAATAGAGACTCCACAACTGGAAACTCCACAACTGGAAACTCCACAACTAGAAACTCCGCAACTAGAAACTCCGCAACAGGAGACTCTACAACTAGAAACTCCACAACTAGAAACTCCAAGACTAGAAACTCCACAACTAGAAACTTCACAACTAGAAACTCCGCCACTAGAGACTCCACCACTAGAAATTCCACAACTAGAAACTCCACAACCAGAAACTCCACAACTAGAAACTCCACAACTAGAAACTCCACAACTAGAGACTCACCAATTAGAAACTCCACAACTAGAAACTCCACAACTACAAACTCCACAAATACAGACTCGGCAACTAAAAATTCCATATCTAGAAACTCCACAACTAAAACTGCAAATCTAGAGACTTCTCAACTAGAAACTCAACAACTAGAAACTCCACAACAAAAAAAAACTCGACAACTGAAAACTCCACAACTTGAGACTCCGCAACTTGAAACTTCACAACTAGAAACTCCGCTATTAAAAACTTCACAACTAGAAACTCCGCTATTAAAAACTCCGCAACTAGAAACTCCACAACTAGATACTCCACAACTTTAAACTCCACAACTTGAGACTCCACAACTAGAAACTCCACAACTAGAAACTCTGCAACTAGAGACTCCACAACTAGAAACTCCACAACTAGAAACTCCACAACTACAAACTCCACAAATAGAGACTCGGCTACAAAAAATTTCATGTCTAGAAAGTCCACAACTAAAAACTTCACAACTGGAAACTCCAAAACTAGAAACTCCACAACTAGAGAATCCGAGACTAGACTCCACAACTTGAAACTCCACAACTAGAGACTCCGCAACTAGAAACTCCACAACTAGAAACTCCACAACTGGAAACTCCACAACTAGATACTCCGCAACTAGAAACTCCACAACTAGAGACTCCACAACTTGACACGTCACAACTTTAAACTCCACAACTTGAGACTCCACAACTAGAAACTCCACAACTCAAAACTCCACAACTGGAAACTCCACAATTAGAAACTCCACAACCAGAAACTCCACAACTAGAAACTCCACAACTAAAAACTCCACAACTGGAAACTCCAAAACTAGAAACTCCATAACTAGAAACTTCGCAACTAGAAACTCCACAACCAGAGACTCTGCAACTAGAAACTCCGCAACTAGAAACTCCGCAGCTAGAAACTACACAACTAGAGACTCCACAACTAGAAATTCCACAACTAGAAACTCCACAACTAGAAACTCCACAACTAAAAACTCCACAACTGGAAACTCCACAACTAGAAACTCCACAACTAGAAACTCCACAACTAGAGACTCCGCAACTAGAAACTCCACAACCAGAGACTCTGCAACTAGAAACTCCGCAGCTAGAAACTCCGCATTTAAAAACTCCACAACTTGAGACGCCGCAACTAGAAACTCCACAACTTGAAACTCCACAACTAGAAACTCCACAACTAAAACTCTGCAACTAGAGGCTCCTCAACTAGAGAATTCGCAACTAGAAACTCCAAAACTAGAGACTCTGCACCTAGAAACTCCGCAGCTAGAAACTCCACAACTAGAAACTCCACAACTCGAAACTCCACAACTAGAAACGCCACAACTTGAAACTCCACAACTCAAAACTCCACAACTAAAAACTGCAAAACTAGAGACTTCTCAACTAGAAACTCAACAACTAGAAACTCCACAACTAAAAACTCCACAACTGAAAACTCCACAACTTGAGACTCCGCAACTTGAAACTTCACAACTAGAAACTCCGCTATTAAAAACTCCGCAACTAGAAACTCCGCAACTAGAAACTCCACAACTTAAAACTCCACAACTAGATACTCCACAACTGGAAACTTTACAACTAGATACTTCACAACTGGAAACTCCACAACTAGATACTCCACAGCTGGAAACTCCACAACTCGAAACTCCACAACTAGAGACTCCACAACTCGAATCTCCACAACTAGAAACTCCAGTACTAGAAACTCCACAACCAGAGACTCCCCAACTTCACAACTAGAAACTTCACAACATGAAACTCCAACTAGATACTCCAAAACTAGAAACTCCACAAATAGAGACTCCACAACTGGAAACTCCACAACTAGAGACTCTGCAACTAGAAACTTCACAACTAGAGACTCCGCAACTCCACAACTAGAAACTCCACAACTGGAAACTCCACAACTAGAAACTCCGCAACTAGAAACTCCGCAACAGGAGACCCTACAACTAGAAACTCCACAACTAGAAACTCCAAGACTAGAAACTCCACAACTAGAAACTTCACAACTAGAAACTCCGCCACTAGAGACTCCACCACTAGAAATTCCACAACTAGAAACTCCACAACCAGAAACTCCACAACTAGAAACTCCACAACTAGAGACTCACCAACTAGAAACTCCACAACTAGAAACTCCACAACTACAAACTCCCCAAATACAGACTCGGCAACTAGAAATTCCATATCTAGAAACTCCACAACTAAAACTGCAAATCTAGAGACTTCTCAACTAGAAACTCAACAACTAGAAACTCCACAACAAAAAAACTCGACAACTGAAAACTCCACAACTTGAGACTCCGCAACTTGAAACTTCACAACTAGAAACTCCGCTATTAAAAACTCCGCAACTAGAAACTCCACAACTAGAAACTCCACAACTTAAAACTCCACAACCAGATACTCCACAACTTTAAACTCCACAACTTGAGACTCCACAACTAGAAACTTCACAACTAGAAACTCTGCAACTAGAGACTCCACAACTAGAAACTCCACAACTAGAAACTCCACAACTACAAACTCCACAAATAGAGACCCGGCTACAAGAAATTTCATGTCTAGAAAGTCCACAACTAAAAACTTCACAACTGGAAACTCCAAAACTAGAAACTCCACAACTAGAGACTCCGCAACTAGACTCCACAACTTGAAACTCCACAACTAGAGACTCCGCAACTAGAAACTCCACAACTAGAAACTCCACAACTGGAAGCTCCACAACTAGAGACTCCGCAAGTAGAAACTCCACAACTAGAAACTCCACAACTGGAAACTCCACAACTAGATACTCCGCATTTAAAAACTCCACAACTTGAGATGCCGCAACTAGAAACTCCACAACTTGAAACTCCACAACTAGAAACTCCACAACTAAAAACTCTACAACTAGAGGCTCCTCAACTAGAGAATTCGCAACTAGAAACTCCAAAACTAGAGACTCTGCACCTAGAAACTCCGCAGCTAGAAACTCCACAACTAGAAACTCCACAACTCGAAACTCCACAACTAGAAACACCACAACTTGAAACTCCACAACTCAAAACTCCACAACTAAAAACTGCAAAACTAGAGACTTCTCAACTAGAAACTCAACAACTAGAAACTCCACAACTAAAAACTCCACAACTGAAAACTCCACAACTTGAGACTCCGCAACTTGAAACTTCACAACTAGAAACTCCGCTATTAAAAACTCCGCAACTAGAAACTCCGCAACTAGAAACTCCAGCACTTAAAACTCCACAACTAGGTTCTCCACAACTGGAAACTTTACAACTAGATACTTCACAACTGGAAACTCCACAACTAGATACTCCACAGCTGGAAACTCCACAACTCGAAACTCCACAACTAGAGACTCCACAACTCGAATATCCACAACTAGAAACTCCAGTACTAGAAACTCCACAACCAGAGATTCCCCAACTTCACAACTAGAAACTTCACAACATGAAACTCCAACTAGATACTCCACAACTAGAAACTCCACAAATAGAGACTCCACAACTGGAAACTCCACAACTAGAGACTCTGCAACTAGAAACTTCACAACTAGAGACTCCGCAACTCCACAACTAGAAACTCCACAACTGGAAACTCCACAACTAGAAACTCCGCAACTAGAAACTCCGCAACAGGAGACTCTACAACTAGAAACTCCACAACTAGAAACTCCAAGACTAGAAACTCCACAACTAGAAACTTCACAACTAGAAACTCCGCCACTAGAGACTCCACCACTAGAAATTCCACAACTAGAAACTCCACAACCAGAAACTCCACAACTAGAAACTCCACAACTAGAAACTCCACAACTAGAGACTCACCAATTAGAAACTCCACAACTAGAAACTCCACAACTACAAACTCCACAAATACAGACTCGGCAACTAAAAATTCCATATCTAGAAACTCCACAACTAAAACTGCAAATCTAGAGACTTCTCAACTAGAAACTCAACAACTAGAAACTCCACAACAAAAAAAAACTCGACAACTGAAAACTCCACAACTTGAGACTCCGCAACTTGAAACTTCACAACTAGAAACTCCGCTATTAAAAACTCCGCAACTAGAAACTCCACAACTTTAAACTCCACAACTTGAGACTCCACAACTAGAAACTCCACAACTAGAAACTCTGCAACTAGAGACTCCACAACTAGAAACTCCACAACTAGAAACTCCACAACTAGAAACTCCACAACTACAAACTCCACAAATAGAGACTCGGCTACAAAAAATTTCATGTCTAGAAAGTCCACAACTAAAAACTTCACAACTGGAAACTCCAAAACTAGAAACTCCACAACTAGAGAATCCGAGACTAGACTCCACAACTTGAAACTCCACAACTAGAGACTCCGCAACTAGAAACTCCACAACTAGAAACTCCACAACTGGAAACTCCACAACTAGATACTCCGCAACTAGAAACTCCACAACTAGAGACTCCACAACTTGACACGTCACAACTTTAAACTCCACAACTTGAGACTCCACAACTAGAAACTCCACAACTCAAAACTCCACAACTGGAAACTCCACAATTAGAAACTCCACAACCAGAAACTCCACAACTAGAAACTCCACAACTAAAAACTCCACAACTGGAAACTCCAAAACTAGAAACTCCACAACTAGAGACTTCGCAACTAGAAACTCCACAACCAGAGACTCTGCAACTAGAAACTCCGCAACTAGAAACTCCGCAGCTAGAAACTACACAACTAGAGACTCCACAACTAGAAACTCCACAACTAGAAACTCCACAACTAGAAACTCCACAACTTAAAACTCCACAACTGGAAACTCCACAACTAGAAACTCCACAACTAGAAACTCCACAACTAGAGACTCCGCAACTAGAAACTCCACAACCAGAGACTCTGCAACTAGAAACTCCGCAGCTAGAAACTCCGCATTTGAAAACTCCACAACTTGAGACGCCGCAACTAGAAACTCCACAACTTGAAACTCCACAACTAGAAACTCCACAACTAAAACTCTGCAACTAGAGGCTCCTCAACTAGAGAATTCGCAACTAGAAACTCCAAAACTAGAGACTCTGCACCTAGAAACTCCGCAGCTAGAAACTCCACAACTAGAAACTCCACAACTCGAAACTCCACAACTAGAAACGCCACAACTTGAAACTCCACAACTCAAAACTCCACAACTAAAAACTGCAAAACTAGAGACTTCTCAACTAGAAACTCAACAACTAGAAACTCCACAACTAAAAACTCCACAACTGAAAACTCCACAACTTGAGACTCCGCAACTTGAAACTTCACAACTAGAAACTCCGCTATTAAAAACTCCGCAACTAGAAACTCCGCAACTAGAAACTCCACAACTTAAAACTCCACAACTAGATACTCCACAACTGGAAACTTTACAACTAGATACTTCACAACTGGAAACTCCACAACTAGATACTCCACAGCTTGAAACTCCACAACTCGAAACTCCACAACTAGAGACTCCACAACTCGAATCTCCACAACTAGAAACTCCAGTACTAGAAACTCCACAACCAGAGACTCCCCAACTTCACAACTAGAAACTTCACAACATGAAACTCCAACTAGATACTCCAAAACTAGAAACTCCACAAATAGAGACTCCACAACTGGAAACTCCACAACTAGAGACTCTGCAACTAGAAACTTCACAACTAGAGACTCCGCAACTCCACAACTAGAAACTCCACAACTGGAAACTCCACAACTAGAAACTCCGCAACTAGAAACTCCGCAACAGGAGACCCTACAACTAGAAACTCCACAACTAGAAACTCCAAGACTAGAAACTCCACAACTAGAAACTTCACAACTAGAAACTCCGCCACTAGAGACTCCACCACTAGAAATTCCACAACTAGAAACTCCACAACCAGAAACTCCACAACTAGAAACTCCACAACTAGAGACTCACCAACTAGAAACTCCACAACTAGAAACTCCACAACTACAAACTCCCCAAATACAGACTCGGAAACTAGAAATTCCATATCTAGAAACTCCACAACTAAAACTGCAAATCTAGAGACTTCTCAACTAGAAACTCAACAACTAGAAACTCCACAACAAAAAAACTCGACAACTGAAAACTCCACAACTTGAGACTCCGCAACTTGAAACTTCACAACTAGAAACTCCGCTATTAAAAACTCCGCAACTAGAAACTCCACAACTAGAAACTCCACAACTTAAAACTCCACAACTAGATACTCCACAACTTTAAACTCCACAACTTGAGACTCCACAACTAGAAACTCCACAACTAGAAACTCTGCAACTAGAGACTCCACAACTAGAAACTCCACAACTAGAAACTCCACAACTACAAACTCCACAAATAGAGACCCGGCTACAAGAAATTTCATGTCTAGAAAGTCCACAACTAAAAACTTCACAACTGGAAACTCCAAAACTAGAAACTCCACAACTAGAGACTCCGCAACTAGACTCCACAACTTGAAACTCCACAACTAGAGACTCCGCAACTAGAAACTCCACAACTAGAAACTCCACAACTGGAAACTCCACAACTAGAAACTCTGCAACTAGAGACTCCACAACTAGAAACTCCACAACTAGAAACTCCACAACTAGAGACTCCACAACTAGAAACTCCACAACTAGAAACTCCACAACTACAAACTCCACAAATAGAGACTCGGCTACAAAAAATTTCATGTCTAGAAAGTCCACAACTAAAAACTTCACAACTGGAAACTCCAAAACTAGAAACTCCACAACTAGAGACTCCGCAACTAGACTCCACAACTTGAAACTCCACAACTAGAGACTCCGCAACTAGAAACTCCACAACTAGAAAATTCACAACTGGAAACCCCACAACTAGATACTCCGCAACTAGAAACTCCACAACTAGAGACTCCACAACTTGAAACGTCACAACTTTAAACTCCACAACTTGAGACTCCACAACTAGAAACTCCACAACTCAAAACTCCACAACTGGAAACTCCACAATTAGAAACTCCACAACCAGAAACTCCACAACTAGAAACTCCACAACTAAAAACTCCACAACTAGATACTCCGCAACTAGAAACTCCACAACTAGAGACTCCACAACTGGAAACTCCACAACTAGAGACTCTGCAACTAGAAACTTCACAACTAGAGACTCCGCAACTCCACAACTAGAAACTCCACAACTGAAAAATCCACAACTAGATACTCCACAACTAGAAAATCCACAACTAGAAACTCCACAACTATAGACTCAACAACTTGAAACTCCACAAGTTTAAACTCCACAACTTAAGACTCCGCAACTAGAAACTCCACAACTGGAAACTCCACAACTAGAAACTCCGCAACTAGAAACTCCGCAACAGGAGACTCTACAACTAGAAACTCCACAACTAGAAACTCCAAAACTAGAAACTCCACAACTAGAAACTTCACACCTAGAAACTCCGCCACTAGAGACTCCACCACTAGAAATTCCACAACTAGAAACTCCACAACCAGAAACTCCACAACTAGAAACTCCCCAACTAGAAACTCCGCAACTAGAGACTCAACAACTAGAAACTCCACAACTAGAAACTCCACAACTAAAACTACACAAATACAGACTCGGCAACTAAAAATTCCATATCTGGAAATTCCACAACTAAAACCGCAAAACTAGAGACTTCTCAACTAGAAACTCAACAACTAGAAACTCCACAACTAAAAACTCGACAACTGAAAACTCCACAACTAGATACTCCACAACTTTAAACTCCACAACTCGAGACTCCACAACTAGAAACTCCACAACTAGAAACTCTGCAACTAGAGACTCCACAACTAGAAACTCCACAACTTGAAACTCCACAACTACAAACTCCACAAATAGAGACTCGGCTACAAGAAATTTCATGTCTAGAAAGTTCACAACTAAAAACTTCACAACTGGAAACTCCAAAACTAGAGACTCCGCAACTAGACTCCACAACTTGAAACTCCACAACTAGAGACTCCGCAACTAGAAACTCCACAACTAGAAACTCCACAACTGGAAACTCCACAACTAGATACTCCGCAACTAGAAACTCCACAACTAGAGACTCCACAACTTGAAACTCCACAACTTTAAACTCCACAACTTGAGACTCCACAAATAGAAACTCCACAACTCAAAACTCCACAACTGGAAACTCCACAATTAGAAACTCCACAACCAGAAACTCCACAACTAGAAACTCCACAACTAAAAACTCCATAACTGGAAACTCCACAACTAGAACCTCCACAACTAGAGACTCCGCAACTAGAAACTCTGCAACTAGAGACTCCACAACTAGAAACTCCACAACTACAAACTCCACAAATAGAGACTCGGCTACAAGACATTTCATGTCTAGAAAGTCCACAACTAAAAACTTCACAACTGGAAACTCCAAAACTAGAAACTCCACAACTAGAGACTCCGCAACTAGACTCCACAACTTGAAGCTCCACAACTAGAGACTCCGCAAGTAGAAACTCCACAACTAGAAACTCCACAACTGGAAACTCCACAACTAGATACTCCGCATTTAAAAACTCCACAACTTGAGATGCCGCAACTAGAAACTCCACAACTTGAAACTCCACAACTAGAAACTCCACAACTAAAAACTCTACAACTAGAGGCTCCTCAACTAGAGAATTCGCAACTAGAAACTCCAAAACTAGAGACTCTGCACCTAGAAACTCTGCAGCTAGAAACTTAACAACTAGAAACTCCACAACTAGAAACTCCACAACTAGAAACACCACAACTTGAAACTCCACAACTCAAAACTCCACAACTAAAAACTGCAAAACTAGAGACTTCTCAACTAGAAACTCAACAACTAGAAACTCCACAACTAAAAACTCCACAACTGAAAACTCCACAACTTGAGACTCCGCAACTTGAAAGTTCACAACTAGAAACTCCGCTATTAAAAACTCCGCAACTAGAAACTCCGCAACTAGAAACTCCACAACTTAAAACTCCACAACTAGGTTCTCCACAACTGGAAACTTTACAACTAGATACTTCACAACTGGAAACTCCACAACTAGATACTCCACAGCTGGAAACTCCACAGCTCGAAACTCCACAACTAGAGACTCCACAACTCGAATATCCACAACTAGAAACTCCAGTACTAGAAACTCCACAACCAGAGACTCCCCAAGTTCACAACTAGAAACTTCACAACATGAAACTCCAACTAGATACTCCACAACTAGAAACTCCACAAATAGAGACTCCACAACTGGAAACTCCACAACTAGAGACTCTGCAACTAGAAACTTCACAACTAGAGACTCCGCAACTCCACAACTAGAAACTCCACAACTGGAAACTCCACAACTAGAAACTCCGCAACTAGAAACTCCGCAACAGGAGACTCTACAACTAGAAACTCCACAACTAGAAACTCCAAGACTAGAAACTCCACAACTAGAAACTTCACAACTAGAAACTCCGCCACTAGAGACTCCACCACTAGAAATTCCACAACTAGAAACTCCACAACCAGAAACTCCACAACTAGAAACTCCACAACTAGAAACTCCACAACTAGAGACTCACCAATTAGAAACTCCACAACTAGAAACTCCACAACTACAAACTCCACAAATACAGACTCGGCAACTAGAAATTCCATATCTAGAAACTCCACAACTAAAACTGCAAATCTAGAGACTTCTCAACTAGAAACTCAACAACTAGAAACTCCACAACAAAAAAAACTCGACAACTGAAAACTCCACAACTTGAGACTCCGCAACTTGAAACTTCACAACTAGAAACTCCGCTATTAAAAACTCCGCAACTAGAAACTCCAAAACTAGAAACTCCACATCTTAAAACTCCACAACTAGATACTCCACAACTTTAAACTCCACAACTTGAGACTCCACAACTAGAAACTCCACAACTAGAAACTCTGCAACTAGAGACTCCACAACTAGAAACTCCACAACTAGAAACTCCACAACTACAAACTCCACAAATAGAGACTCGGCTACAAAAAATTTCATGTCTAGAAAGTCCACAACTAAAAACTTCACAACTGGAAACTCCAAAACTAGAAACTCCAGAACTAGAGAATCCGCAACTAGACTCCACAACTTGAAACTCCACAACTAGAGACTCCGCAACTAGAAACTCCACAACTAGAAACTCCACAACTGGAAACTCCACAACTAGATACTCCGCAACTAGAAACTCCACAACTAGAGACTCCACAACTTGACACGTCACAACTTTAAACTCCACAACTTGAGACTCCACAACTAGAAACTCCACAACTCAAAACTCCACAACTGGAAACTCCACAATTAGAAACTCCACAACCAGAAACTCCACAACTAGAAACTCCACAACTAAAAACTCCACAACTGGAAACTCCAAAACTAGAAACTCCACAACTAGAGACTTCGCAACTAGAAACTCCACAACCAGAGACTCTGCAACTAGAAACTCCGCAACTAGAAACTCCGCAGCTAGAAACTACACAACTAGAGACTCCACAACTAGAAACTCCACAACTAGAAACTCCACAACTAGAAACTCCACAACTAAAAACTCCACAACTGGAAACTCCACAACTAGAAACTCCACAACTAGAAACTCCACAACTAGAGACTCCGCAACTAGAAACTCCACAACCAGAGACTCTGCAACTAGAAACTCCGCAGCTAGAAACTCCGCATTTAAAAACTCCACAACTTGAGACGCCGCAACTAGAAACTCCACAACTTGAAACTCCACAACTAGAAACTCCACAACTAAAACTCTGCCCCGCCGCGGTGGTCTAGTGGCTAAGGTACTCGGCTGCTGACCCGCAGGGTGCGGGTTCGAATCCCGGCTGCGGCGGCTGCATTTCCGATGGAGGCGGAAATGTTGTAGGCCCGTGTGCTCAGATTTGGGTGCACGTTAAAGAACCCCAGGTGGTCTAAATTTCCGGAGCCCTCCACTACGGCGTCTCTCATAATCATATAGTGGTTTTGGGACGTTAAACCCCACATATCAATCAATCAATCACAACTAAAACTCTGCAACTAGAGGCTCCTCAACTAGAGAATTCGCAACTAGAAACTCCAAAACTAGAGACTCTGCACCTAGAAACTCCGCAGCTAGAAACTCCACAACTAGAAACTCCACAACTCGAAACTCCACAACTAGAAACGCCACAACTTGAAACTCCACAACTAAAAACTCCACAACTAAAAACTGCAAAACTAGAGACTTCTCAACTAGAAACTCAACAACTAGAAACTCCACAACTAAAAACTCCACAACTGAAAACTCCACAACTTGAGACTCCGCAACTTGAAACTTCACAACTAGAAACTCCGCTATTAAAAACTCCGCAACTAGAAACTCCGCAACTAGAAACTCCACAATTTAAAACTCCACAACTAGATACTCCACAACTGGAAACTTTACAACTAGATACTTCACAACTGGAAACTCCACAACTAGATACCCCACAGCTGGAAACTCCACAACTCGAAACTCCACAACTAGAGACTCCACAACTCGAATCTCCACAACTAGAAACTCCAGTACTAGAAACTCCACAACCAGAGACTCCCCAACTTCACAACTAGAAACTTCACAACATGAAACTCCAACTAGATACTCCAAAACTAGAAACTCCACAAATAGAGACTCCACAACTGGAAACTCCACAACTAGAGACTCTGCAACTAGAAACTTCACAACTAGAGACTCCGCAACTCCACAACTAGAAACTCCACAACTAAAAACTCCACAACTAGAAACTCCGCAACTAGAAACTCCGCAACAGGAGACTCTACAACTAGAAACTCCACAACTAGAAACTCCAAGACTAGAAACTCCACAACTAGAAACTTCACAACTAGAAACTCCGCCACTAGAGACTCCTCCACTAGAAATTCCACAACTAGAAACTCCACAACCAGAAACTCCACAACTAGAAACTCCACAACTAGAGACTCACCAACTAGAAACTCCACAACTAGAAACTCCACAACTACAAACTCCCCAAATACAGACTCGGCAACTAGAAATTCCATATCTAGAAACTCCACAACTAAAACTGCAAATCTAGAGACTTCTCAACTAGAAACTAAACAACTAGAAACTCCACAACAAAAAAAACTCGACAACTGAAAACTCCACAACTTGAGACTCCGCAACTTGAAACTTCACAACTAGAAACTCCGCTATTAAAAACTCCGCAACTAGAAACTCCACAACTAGAAACTCCACAACTTAAAACTCCACAACTAGATACTCCACAACTTTAAACTCCACAACTTGAGACTCCACAACTAGAAACTCCACAACTAGAAACTCTGCAACTAGAGACTCCACAACTAGAAACTCCACAACTAGAAACTCCACAACTACAAACTCCACAAATAGAGACCCGGCTACAAGAAATTTCATGTCTAGAAAGTCCACAACTAAAAACTTCACAACTGGAAACTCCAAAACTAGAAACTCCACAACTAGAGACTCCGCAACTAGACTCCACAACTTGAAACTCCACAACTAGAGACTCCGCAACTAGAAACTCCACAACTAGAAACTCCACAACTGGAAACTCCACAACTAGAAACTCTGCAACTAGAGACTGCACAACTAGAAACTCCACAACTAGAAACTCCAGAACTAGAGACTCCACAACTAGAAACTCCACAACTAGAAACTCCACAACTACAAACTCCACAAATAGAGACTCGGCTACAAAAAATTTCATGTCTAGAAAGTCCACAACTAAAAACTTCACAACTGGAAACTCCAAAACTAGAAACTCCACAACTAGAGACTCCGCAACTAGACTCCACAACTTGAAACTCCACAACTAGAGACTCCGCAACTAGAAACTCCACAACTAGAAAATCCACAACTGCAAACCCCACAACTAGATACTCCGCAACTAGAAACTCCACAACTAGAGACTCCACAACTTGAAACGTCACAACTTTAAACTCCACAACTTGAGACTCCACAACTAGAAACTCCACAACTCAAAACTCCACAACTGGAAACTCCACAATTAGAAACTCCACAACCAGAAACTCCACAACTAGAAACTCCACAACTAAAAACTCCACAACTAGATACTCCGCAACTAGAAACTCCACAACTAGAGACTCCACAACTTGAAACTCCACAACTTTAAACTCCACAACTTGAGACTCCACAACTAGAAACTCCACAACTCAAAACTCCACAACTGGAAACTCCACAATTAGAAACTCCACAACCAGAAACTCCACAACTAGAAACTCCACAACTAAAAACTCCACAACTGGAAACTCCACAACTAGAAACTCCACAACTAGAGACTCCGCAACTAGAAACTCTGCAACTAGAGACTCCACAACTAGAAACTCCACAACTACAAACTCCACAAATAGAGACTCGGCTACAAGACATTTCATGTCTAGAAAGTCCACAACTAAAAACTTCACAACTGGAAACTCCAAAACTAGAAACTCCACAACTAGAGACTCCGCAACTAGACTCCACAACTTGAAGCTCCACAACTAGAGACTCCGCAAGTAGAAACTCCACAACTAGAAACTCCACAACTGGAAACTCCACAACTAGATACTCCGCATTTAAAAACTCCACAACTTGAGACGCCGCAACTAGAAACTCCACAACTTGAAACTCCACAACTAGAAACTCCACAACTAAAAACTCTACAACTAGAGGCTCCTCAACTAGAGAATTCGCAACTAGAAACTCCAAAACTAGAGACTCTGCACCTAGAAACTCCGCAGCTAGAAACTCCACAACTAGAAACTCCACAACTCGAAACTCCACAACTAGAAACACCACAACTTGAAACTCCACAACTCAAAACTCCACAACTAAAAACTGCAAAACTAGAGACTTCTCAACTAGAAACTCAACAACTAGAAACTCCGCAACTAGAAACTCCACAACTTAAAACTCCACAACTAGATACTCCACAACTGGAAACTTTACAACTAGATACTTCACAACTGGAAACTCCACAACTAGATACTCCACAGCTGGAAACTCCACAACTCGAAACTCCACAACTAGAGACTCCACAACTCGAATCTCCACAACTAGAAACTCCAGTACTAGAAACTCCACAACCAGAGACTCCCCAACTTCACAACTAGAAACTTCACAACATGAAACTCCAACTAGATACTCCACAACTAGAAACTCCACAAATAGAGACTCCACAACTGGAAACTCCACAACTAGAGACTCTGCAACTAGAAACTTCACAACTAGAGACTCCGCAACTCCACAACTAGAAACTCCACAACTGGAAACTCCACAACTAGAAACTCCGCAACTAGAAACTCCGCAACAGGAGACTCTACAACTAGAAACTCCACAACTAGAAATTCCAAGACTAGAAACTCCACAACTAGAAACTTCACAACTAGAAACTCCGCCACTAGAGACTCCACCACTAGAAATTCCACAACTAGAAACTCCACAACCAGAAACTCCACAACTAGAAACTCCACAACTAGAAACTCCACAACTAGACACTCACCAATTAGAAACTCCACAACTAGAAACTCCACAACTACAAACTCCACAAATACAGACTCGGCAACTAGAAATTCCATATCTAGAAACTCCACAACTAAAACTGCAAATCTAGAGACTTCTCAACTAGAAACTCAACAACTAGAAACTCCACAACAAAAAAAAACTCGACAACTGAAAACTCCACAGCTTGAGACTCCGCAACTTGAAACTTCACAACTAGAAACTCCGCTATTAAAAACTCCGCAACTAGAAACTCCACAACTAGAAACTCCACATCTTAAAACTCCACAACTAGATACTCCACAACTTTAAACTCCACAACTTGAAACTCCACAACTAGAAACTCCACAACTAAAACTCTGCAACTAGAGGCTCCTCAACTAGAGAATTCGCAACTAGAAACTCCAAAACTAGAGACTCTGCACCTAGAAACTCCGCAGCTAGAAACTCCACAACTAGAAACTCCACAACTCGAAACTCCACAACTAGAAACGCCACAACTTGAAACTCCACAACTCAAAACTCCACAACTAAAAACTGCAAAACTAGAGACTTCTCAACTAGAAACTCAACAACTAGAAACTCCACAACTAAAAACTCCACAACTGAAAACTCCACAACTTGAGACTCCGCAACTTGAAACTTCACAACTAGAAACTCCGCTATTAAAAACTCCGCAACTAGAAACTCCGCAACTAGAAACTCCACAACTTAAAACTCCACAACTAGATACTCCACAACTGGAAACTTTACAACTAGATACTTCACAACTGGAAACTCCACAACTAGATACTCCACAGCTTGAAACTCCACAACTCGAAACTCCACAACTAGAGACTCCACAACTCGAATCTCCACAACTAGAAACTCCAGTACTAGAAACTCCACAACCAGAGACTCCCCAACTTCACAACTAGAAACTTCACAACATGAAACTCCAACTAGATACTCCAAAACTAGAAACTCCACAAATAGAGACTCCACAACTGGAAACTCCACAACTAGAGACTCTGCAACTAGAAACTTCACAACTAGAGACTCCGCAACTCCACAACTAGAAACTCCACAACTGGAAACTCCACAACTAGAAACTCCGCAACTAGAAACTCCGCAACAGGAGACCCTACAACTAGAAACTCCACAACTAGAAACTCCAAGACTAGAAACTCCACAACTAGAAACTTCACAACTAGAAACTCCGCCACTAGAGACTCCACCACTAGAAATTCCACAACTAGAAACTCCACAACCAGAAACTCCACAACTAGAAACTCCACAACTAGAGACTCACCAACTAGAAACTCCACAACTAGAAACTCCACAACTACAAACTCCCCAAATACAGACTCGGAAACTAGAAATTCCATATCTAGAAACTCCACAACTAAAACTGCAAATCTAGAGACTTCTCAACTAGAAACTCAACAACTAGAAACTCCACAACAAAAAAACTCGACAACTGAAAACTCCACAACTTGAGACTCCGCAACTTGAAACTTCACAACTAGAAACTCCGCTATTAAAAACTCCGCAACTAGAAACTCCACAACTAGAAACTCCACAACTTAAAACTCCACAACTAGATACTCCACAACTTTAAACTCCACAACTTGAGACTCCACAACTAGAAACTCCACAACTAGAAACTCTGCAACTAGAGACTCCACAACTAGAAACTCCACAACTAGAAACTCCACAACTACAAACTCCACAAATAGAGACCCGGCTACAAGAAATTTCATGTCTAGAAAGTCCACAACTAAAAACTTCACAACTGGAAACTCCAAAACTAGAAACTCCACAACTAGAGACTCCGCAACTAGACTCCACAACTTGAAACTCCACAACTAGAGACTCCGCAACTAGAAACTCCACAACTAGAAACTCCACAACTGGAAACTCCACAACTAGAAACTCTGCAACTAGAGACTCCACAACTAGAAACTCCACAACTAGAAACTCCACAACTAGAGACTCCACAACTAGAAACTCCACAACTAGAAACTCCACAACTACAAACTCCACAAATAGAGACTCGGCTACAAAAAATTTCATGTCTAGAAAGTCCACAACTAAAAACTTCACAACTGGAAACTCCAAAACTAGAAACTCCACAACTAGAGACTCCGCAACTAGACTCCACAACTTGAAACTCCACAACTAGAGACTCCGCAACTAGAAACTCCACAACTAGAAAATTCACAACTGGAAACCCCACAACTAGATACTCCGCAACTAGAAACTCCACAACTAGAGACTCCACAACTTGAAACGTCACAACTTTAAACTCCACAACTTGAGACTCCACAACTAGAAACTCCACAACTCAAAACTCCACAACTGGAAACTCCACAATTAGAAACTCCACAACCAGAAACTCCACAACTAGAAACTCCACAACTAAAAACTCCACAACTAGATACTCCGCAACTAGAAACTCCACAACTAGAGACTCCACAACTGGAAACTCCACAACTAGAGACTCTGCAACTAGAAACTTCACAACTAGAGACTCCGCAACTCCACAACTAGAAACTCCACAACTGAAAAATCCACAACTAGATACTCCACAACTAGAAAATCCACAACTAGAAACTCCACAACTATAGACTCAACAACTTGAAACTCCACAAGTTTAAACTCCACAACTTAAGACTCCGCAACTAGAAACTCCACAACTGGAAACTCCACAACTAGAAACTCCGCAACTAGAAACTCCGCAACAGGAGACTCTACAACTAGAAACTCCACAACTAGAAACTCCAAAACTAGAAACTCCACAACTAGAAACTTCACACCTAGAAACTCCGCCACTAGAGACTCCACCACTAGAAATTCCACAACTAGAAACTCCACAACCAGAAACTCCACAACTAGAAACTCCCCAACTAGAAACTCCGCAACTAGAGACTCAACAACTAGAAACTCCACAACTAGAAACTCCACAACTAAAACTACACAAATACAGACTCGGCAACTAAAAATTCCATATCTGGAAATTCCACAACTAAAACCGCAAAACTAGAGACTTCTCAACTAGAAACTCAACAACTAGAAACTCCACAACTAAAAACTCGACAACTGAAAACTCCACAACTAGATACTCCACAACTTTAAACTCCACAACTCGAGACTCCACAACTAGAAACTCCACAACTAGAAACTCTGCAACTAGAGACTCCACAACTAGAAACTCCACAACTTGAAACTCCACAACTACAAACTCCACAAATAGAGACTCGGCTACAAGAAATTTCATGTCTAGAAAGTTCACAACTAAAAACTTCACAACTGGAAACTCCAAAACTAGAGACTCCGCAACTAGACTCCACAACTTGAAACTCCACAACTAGAGACTCCACAACTAGAAACTCCACAACTAGAAACTCCACAACTGGAAACTCCACAACTAGATACTCCGCAACTAGAAACTCCACAACTAGAGACTCCACAACTTGAAACTCCACAACTTTAAACTCCACAACTTGAGACTCCACAAATAGAAACTCCACAACTCAAAACTCCACAACTGGAAACTCCACAATTAGAAACTCCACAACCAGAAACTCCACAACTAGAAACTCCACAACTAAAAACTCCATAACTGGAAACTCCACAACTAGAACCTCCACAACTAGAGACTCCGCAACTAGAAACTCTGCAACTAGAGACTCCACAACTAGAAACTCCACAACTACAAACTCCACAAATAGAGACTCGGCTACAAGACATTTCATGTCTAGAAAGTCCACAACTAAAAACTTCACAACTGGAAACTCCAAAACTAGAAACTCCACAACTAGAGACTCCGCAACTAGACTCCACAACTTGAAGCTCCACAACTAGAGACTCCGCAAGTAGAAACTCCACAACTAGAAACTCCACAACTGGAAACTCCACAACTAGATACTCCGCATTTAAAAACTCCACAACTTGAGATGCCGCAACTAGAAACTCCACAACTTGAAACTCCACAACTAGAAACTCCACAACTAAAAACTCTACAACTAGAGGCTCCTCAACTAGAGAATTCGCAACTAGAAACTCCAAAACTAGAGACTCTGCACCTAGAAACTCTGCAGCTAGAAACTTAACAACTAGAAACTCCACAACTAGAAACTCCACAACTAGAAACACCACAACTTGAAACTCCACAACTGAAAACTCCACAACTAAAAACTGCAAAACTAGAGACTTCTCAACTAGAAACTCAACAACTAGAAACTCCACAACTAAAAACTCCACAACTGAAAACTCCACAACTTGAGACTCCGCAACTTGAAAGTTCACAACTAGAAACTCCGCTATTAAAAACTCCGCAACTAGAAACTCCGCAACTAGAAACTCCACAACTTAAAACTCCACAACTAGGTTCTCCACAACTGGAAACTTTACAACTAGATACTTCACAACTGGAAACTCCACAACTAGATACTCCACAGCTGGAAACTCCACAGCTCGAAACTCCACAACTAGAGACTCCACAACTCGAATATCCACAACTAGAAACTCCAGTACTAGAAACTCCACAACCAGAGACTCCCCAAGTTCACAACTAGAAACTTCACAACATGAAACTCCAACTAGATACTCCACAACTAGAAACTCCACAAATAGAGACTCCACAACTGGAAACTCCACAACTAGAGACTCTGCAACTAGAAACTTCACAACTAGAGACTCCGCAACTCCACAACTAGAAACTCCACAACTGGAAACTCCACAACTAGAAACTCCGCAACTAGAAACTCCGCAACAGGAGACTCTACAACTAGAAACTCCACAACTAGAAACTCCAAGACTAGAAACTCCACAACTAGAAACTTCACAACTAGAAACTCCGCCACTAGAGACTCCACCACTAGAAATTCCACAACTAGAAACTCCACAACCAGAAACTCCACAACTAGAAACTCCACAACTAGAAACTCCACAACTAGAGACTCACCAATTAGAAACTCCACAACTAGAAACTCCACAACTACAAACTCCACAAATACAGACTCGGCAACTAGAAATTCCATATCTAGAAACTCCACAACTAAAACTGCAAATCTAGAGACTTCTCAACTAGAAACTCAACAACTAGAAACTCCACAACAAAAAAAACTCGACAACTGAAAACTCCACAACTTGAGACTCCGCAACTTGAAACTTCACAACTAGAAACTCCGCTATTAAAAACTCCGCAACTAGAAACTCCAAAACTAGAAACTCCACATCTTAAAACTCCACAACTAGATACTCCACAACTTTAAACTCCACAACTTGAGACTCCACAACTAGAAACTCCACAACTAGAAACTCTGCAACTAGAGACTCCACAACTAGAAACTCCACAACTAGAAACTCCACAACTACAAACTCCACAAATAGAGACTCGGCTACAAAAAATTTCATGTCTAGAAAGTCCACAACTAAAAACTTCACAACTGGAAACTCCAAAACTAGAAACTCCAGAACTAGAGAATCCGCAACTAGACTCCACAACTTGAAACTCCACAACTAGAGACTCCGCAACTAGAAACTCCACAACTAGAAACTCCACAACTGGAAACTCCACAACTAGATACTCCGCAACTAGAAACTCCACAACTAGAGACTCCACAACTTGACACGTCACAACTTTAAACTCCACAACTTGAGACTCCACAACTAGAAACTCCACAACTCAAAACTCCACAACTGGAAACTCCACAATTAGAAACTCCACAACCAGAAACTCCACAACTAGAAACTCCACAACTAAAAACTCCACAACTGGAAACTCCAAAACTAGAAACTCCACAACTAGAGACTTCGCAACTAGAAACTCCACAACCAGAGACTCTGCAACTAGAAACTCCGCAACTAGAAACTCCGCAGCTAGAAACTACACAACTAGAGACTCCACAACTAGAAACTCCACAACTAGAAACTCCACAACTAGAAACTCCACAACTAAAAACTCCACAACTGGAAACTCCACAACTAGAAACTCCACAACTAGAAACTCCACAACTAGAGACTCCGCAACTAGAAACTCCACAACCAGAGACTCTGCAACTAGAAACTCCGCAGCTAGAAACTCCGCATTTAAAAACTCCACAACTTGAGACGCCGCAACTAGAAACTCCACAACTTGAAACTCCACAACTAGAAACTCCACAACTAAAACTCTGCCCCGCCGCGGTGGTCTAGTGGCTAAGGTACTCGGCTGCTGACCCGCAGGGTGCGGGTTCGAATCCCGGCTGCGGCGGCTGCATTTCCGATGGAGGCGGAAATGTTGTAGACCCGTGTGCTCAGATTTGGGTGCACGTTAAAGAACCCCAGGTGGTCTAAATTTCCGGAGCCCTCCACTACGGCGTCTCTCATAATCATATAGTGGTTTTGGGACGTTAAACCCCACATATCAATCAATCAATCACAACTAAAACTCTGCAACTAGAGGCTCCTCAACTAGAGAATTCGCAACTAGAAACTCCAAAACTAGAGACTCTGCACCTAGAAACTCCGCAGCTAGAAACTCCACAACTAGAAACTCCACAACTCGAAACTCCACAACTAGAAACGCCACAACTTGAAACTCCACAACTAAAAACTCCACAACTAAAAACTGCAAAACTAGAGACTTCTCAACTAGAAACTCAACAACTAGAAACTCCACAACTAAAAACTCCACAACTGAAAACTCCACAACTTGAGACTCCGCAACTTGAAACTTCACAACTAGAAACTCCGCTATTAAAAACTCCGCAACTAGAAACTCCGCAACTAGAAACTCCACAATTTAAAACTCCACAACTAGATACTCCACAACTGGAAACTTTACAACTAGATACTTCACAACTGGAAACTCCACAACTAGATACCCCACAGCTGGAAACTCCACAACTCGAAACTCCACAACTAGAGACTCCACAACTCGAATCTCCACAACTAGAAACTCCAGTACTAGAAACTCCACAACCAGAGACTCCCCAACTTCACAACTAGAAACTTCACAACATGAAACTCCAACTAGATACTCCAAAACTAGAAACTCCACAAATAGAGACTCCACAACTGGAAACTCCACAACTAGAGACTCTGCAACTAGAAACTTCACAACTAGAGACTCCGCAACTCCACAACTAGAAACTCCACAACTAAAAACTCCACAACTAGAAACTCCGCAACTAGAAACTCCGCAACAGGAGACTCTACAACTAGAAACTCCACAACTAGAAACTCCAAGACTAGAAACTCCACAACTAGAAACTTCACAACTAGAAACTCCGCCACTAGAGACTCCTCCACTAGAAATTCCACAACTAGAAACTCCACAACCAGAAACTCCACAACTAGAAACTCCACAACTAGAGACTCACCAACTAGAAACTCCACAACTACAAACTCCCCAAATACAGACTCGGCAACTAGAAATTCCATATCTAGAAACTCCACAACTAAAACTGCAAATCTAGAGACTTCTCAACTAGAAACTAAACAACTAGAAACTCCACAACAAAAAAAACTCGACAACTGAAAACTCCACAACTTGAGACTCCGCAACTTGAAACTTCACAACTAGAAACTCCGCTATTAAAAACTCCGCAACTAGAAACTCCACAACTAGAAACTCCACAACTTAAAACTCCACAACTAGATACTCCACAACTTTAAACTCCACAACTTGAGACTCCACAACTAGAAACTCCACAACTAGAAACTCTGCAACTAGAGACTCCACAACTAGAAACTCCACAACTAGAAACTCCACAACTACAAACTCCACAAATAGAGACCCGGCTACAAGAAATTTCATGTCTAGAAAGTCCACAACTAAAAACTTCACAACTGGAAACTCCAAAACTAGAAACTCCACAACTAGAGACTCCGCAACTAGACTCCACAACTTGAAACTCCACAACTAGAGACTCCGCAACTAGAAACTCCACAACTAGAAACTCCACAACTGGAAACTCCACAACTAGAAACTCTGCAACTAGAGACTGCACAACTAGAAACTCCACAACTAGAAACTCCAGAACTAGAGACTCCACAACTAGAAACTCCACAACTAGAAACTCCACAACTACAAACTCCACAAATAGAGACTCGGCTACAAAAAATTTCATGTCTAGAAAGTCCACAACTAAAAACTTCACAACTGGAAACTCCAAAACTAGAAACTCCACAACTAGAGACTCCGCAACTAGACTCCACAACTTGAAACTCCACAACTAGAGACTCCGCAACTAGAAACTCCACAACTAGAAAATCCACAACTGCAAACCCCACAACTAGATACTCCGCAACTAGAAACTCCACAACTAGAGACTCCACAACTTGAAACGTCACAACTTTAAACTCCACAACTTGAGACTCCACAACTAGAAACTCCACAACTCAAAACTCCACAACTGGAAACTCCACAATTAGAAACTCCACAACCAGAAACTCCACAACTAGAAACTCCACAACTAAAAACTCCACAACTAGATACTCCGCAACTAGAAACTCCACAACTAGAGACTCCACAACTTGAAACTCCACAACTTTAAACTCCACAACTTGAGACTCCACAACTAGAAACTCCACAACTCAAAACTCCACAACTGGAAACTCCACAATTAGAAACTCCACAACCAGAAACTCCACAACTAGAAACTCCACAACTAAAAACTCCACAACTGGAAACTCCACAACTAGAAACTCCACAACTAGAGACTCCGCAACTAGAAACTCTGCAACTAGAGACTCCACAACTAGAAACTCCACAACTACAAACTCCACAAATAGAGACTCGGCTACAAGACATTTCATGTCTAGAAAGTCCACAACTAAAAACTTCACAACTGGAAACTCCAAAACTAGAAACTCCACAACTAGAGACTCCGCAACTAGACTCCACAACTTGAAGCTCCACAACTAGAGACTCCGCAAGTAGAAACTCCACAACTAGAAACTCCACAACTGGAAACTCCACAACTAGATACTCCGCATTTAAAAACTCCACAACTTGAGACGCCGCAACTAGAAACTCCACAACTTGAAACTCCACAACTAGAAACTCCACAACTAAAAACTCTACAACTAGAGGCTCCTCAACTAGAGAATTCGCAACTAGAAACTCCAAAACTAGAGACTCTGCACCTAGAAACTCCGCAGCTAGAAACTCCACAACTAGAAACTCCACAACTCGAAACTCCACAACTAGAAACACCACAACTTGAAACTCCACAACTCAAAACTCCACAACTAAAAACTGCAAAACTAGAGACTTCTCAACTAGAAACTCAACAACTAGAAACTCCGCAACTAGAAACTCCACAACTTAAAACTCCACAACTAGATACTCCACAACTGGAAACTTTACAACTAGATACTTCACAACTGGAAACTCCACAACTAGATACTCCACAGCTGGAAACTCCACAACTCGAAACTCCACAACTAGAGACTCCACAACTCGAATCTCCACAACTAGAAACTCCAGTACTAGAAACTCCACAACCAGAGACTCCCCAACTTCACAACTA
Organism: Rhipicephalus microplus; assembly: GCF_043290135.1. Lineage (NCBI taxonomy): Eukaryota > Metazoa > Arthropoda > Arachnida > Ixodida > Ixodidae > Rhipicephalus > Rhipicephalus microplus. The sequence goes on along the minus strand of NW_027464599.1, from coordinate 7,196,971 downwards.
GAAACTTCACAACATGAAACTCCAACTAGATACTCCACAACTAGAAACTCCACAAATAGAGACTCCACAACTGGAAACTCCACAACTAGAGACTCTGCAACTAGAAACTTCACAACTAGAGACTCCGCAACTCCACAACTAGAAACTCCACAACTGGAAACTCCACAACTAGAAACTCCGCAACTAGAAACTCCGCAACAGGAGACTCTACAACTAGAAACTCCACAACTAGAAATTCCAAGACTAGAAACTCCACAACTAGAAACTTCACAACTAGAAACTCCGCCACTAGAGACTCCACCACTAGAAATTCCACAACTAGAAACTCCACAACCAGAAACTCCACAACTAGAAACTCCACAACTAGAAACTCCACAACTAGACACTCACCAATTAGAAACTCCACAACTAGAAACTCCACAACTACAAACTCCACAAATACAGACTCGGCAACTAGAAATTCCATATCTAGAAACTCCACAACTAAAACTGCAAATCTAGAGACTTCTCAACTAGAAACTCAACAACTAGAAACTCCACAACAAAAAAAAACTCGACAACTGAAAACTCCACAGCTTGAGACTCCGCAACTTGAAACTTCACAACTAGAAACTCCGCTATTAAAAACTCCGCAACTAGAAACTCCACAACTAGAAACTCCACATCTTAAAACTCCACAACTAGATACTCCACAACTTTAAACTCCACAACTTGAGACTCCACAACTAGAAACTCCACAACTAGAAACTCTGCAACTAGAGACTCCACAACTAGAAACTCCACAACTAGAAACTCCACAACTACAAACTCCACAAATAGAGACTCGGATACAAAGAATTTCATGTCTAGAAAGTCCACAACTAAAAACTTCACAACTGGAAACTCCAAAACTAGAAACTCCACAACTAGAGACTCCGCAACTAGACTCCACAACTTGAAACTCCACAACTAGAGACTCCGCAACTAGAAACTCCACAACTAGAAACTCCACAACTGGAAACTCCACAACTAGATACTCCACAACTAGAAACTCCACAACTAGAGACTCCACAACTTGAAACGTCACAACTTTAAACTCCACAACTTGAGACTCCACAACTAGAAACTCCACAACTCAAAACTCCACAACTGGAAACTCCACAATTAGAAACTCCACAACCAGAAACTCCACAACTAGAAACTCCGCAACTAGAAACTCCGCAGCTAGAAACTACACAACTAGAGACTCCACAACTAGAAACTCCACAACTAGAAACTCCACAACTAGAAACTCCACAACTAAAAACTCCACAACTGGAAACTCCACAACTAGAAACTCCACAACTAAAAACTCCACAACTAGAGACTCCGCAACTAGAAACTCCACAACCAGAGACTCTGCAACTAGAAACTCCGCAGCTAGAAACTCCGCATTTAAAAACTCCACAACTTGAGACGCCGCAACTAGAAACTCCACAACTTGAAACTCCACAACTAGAAACTCCACAACTAAAACTCTGCAACTAGAGGCTCCTCAACTAGAGAATTCGCAACTAGAAACTCCAAAACTAGAGACTCTGCACCTAGAAACTCCGCAGCTAGAAACTCCACAACTAGAAACTCCACAACTCGAAACTCCACAACTAGAAACACCACAACTTGAAACTCCACAACTCAAAACTCCACAACTAAAAACTGCAAAACTAGAGACTTCTCAACTAGAAACTCAACAACTAGAAACTCCACAACTAAAAACTCCACAACTGAAAACTCCACAACTTGAGACTCCGCAACTTGAAACTTCACAACTAGAAACTCCGCTATTAAAAACTCCGCAACTAGAAACTCCGCAACTAGAAACTCCACAACTTAAAACTCCACAACTAGATACTCCACAACTGGAAACTTTACAACTAGATACTTCACAACTGGAAACTCCACAACTAGATACTCCACAGCTGGAAACTCCACAACTCGAAACTCCACAACTAGAGACTCCACAACTCGAATCTACACAACTAGAAACTCCAGTACTAGAAACTCCACAACCAGAGACTCCCCAACTTCACAACTAGAAACTTCACAACATGAAACTCCAACTAGATACTCCACAACTAGAAACTCCACAAATAGAGACTCCACAACTGGAAACTCCACAACTAGAGACTCTGCAACTAGAAACTTCACAACTAGAGACTCCGCAACTCCACAACTAGAAACTCCACAACTGGAAACTCCACAACTAGAAACTCCGCAACTAGAAACTCCGCAACAGGAGACTCTACAACTAGAAACTCCACAACTAGAAACTCCAAGACTAGAAACTCCACAACTAGAAACTTCACAACTAGAAACTCCGCCACTAGAGACTCCACCACTAGAAATTCCACAACTAGAAACTCCACAACCAGAAACTCCACAACTAGAAACTCCACAACTAGAAACTCCACAACTAGACACTCACCAATTAGAAACTCCACAACTAGAAACTCCACAACTACAAACTCCACAAATACAGACTCGGCAACTAGAAATTCCATATCTAGAAACTCCACAACTAAAACTGCAAATCTAGAGACTTCTCAACTAGAAACTCAACAACTAGAAACTCCACAACAAAAAAAAACTCGACAAACTGAAAACTCCACAACTTGAGACTCCGCAACTTGAAACTTCACAACTAGAAACTCCGCTATTAAAAACTCCGCAACTAGAAACTCCACAACTAGAAACTCCACATCTTAAAACTCCACAACTAGATACTCCACAACTTTAAACTCCACAACTTGAGACTCCACAACTAGAAACTCCACAACTAGAAACTCTGCAACTAGAGACTCCACAACTAGAAACCCCACAACTAGAAACTCCACAACTACAAACTCCACAAATAGAGACTCGGCTACAAAAAATTTCATGTCTAGAAAGTCCACAACTAAAAACTTCACAACTGGAAACTCCAAAACTAGAAACTCCACAACTAGAGACTCCACAACTAGACTCCACAACTTGAAACTCCACAACTAGAGACTCCGCAACTAGAAACTCCACAACTAGAAACTCCACAACTGGAAACTCCACAACTAGATACTCCGCAACTAGAAACTCCACAACTAGAGACTCCACAACTTGAAACGTCACAACTTTAAACTCCACAACTTGAGACTCCACAACTAGAAACTCCACAACTCAAAACTCCACAACTGGAAACTCCACAATTAGAAACTCCACAACCAGAAACTCCACAACTAGAAACTCCACAACTAAAAACTCCACAACTGGAAACTCCACAACTAGAAACTCCACAACTAGAGACTCCGCAACTAGAAACTCCACAACCAGAGACTCTGCAACTAGAAACTCCGCAACTAGAAACTCCGCAGCTAGAAACTACACAACTAGAAACTCCACAACTAGAAACTCCACAACTAGAAACTCCACAACTAGAAACTCCACAACTAAAAACTCCACAACTGGAAACTCCACAACTAGAAACTCCACAACTAGAAACGCCACAACTAGAGACTCCGCAACTAGAAACTCCACAACCAGAGACTCTGCAACTAGAAACTCCGCAGCTAGAAACTCCGCATTAAAAAACTCCACAACTTGAGACGCCGCAACTAGAAACTCCACAACTTGAAACTCCACAACTAGAAACTCCACAACTAAAACTCTGCAACTAGAGGCTCGTCAACTAGAGAATTCGCAACTAGAAACTCCAAAACTAGAGACTCTGCACCTAGAAACTCCGCAGCTAGAAACTCCACAACTAGAAACTCCACAACTCGAAACTCCACAACTAGAAACACCACAACTTGAAACTCCACAACTCAAAACTCCACAACTAAAAACTGCAAAACTAGAGACTTCTCAACTAGAAACTCAACAACTAGAAACTCCACAACTAAAAACTCCACAACTGAAAACTCCACAACTTGAGACTCCGCAACTTGAAACTTCACAACTAGAAACTCCGCTATTAAAAACTCCGCAACTAGAAACTCCGCAACTAGAAACTCCACAACTTAAAACTCCACAACTAGATACTCCACAACTGGAAACTTTACAACTAGATACTTCACAACTGGAAACTCCACAACTAGATACTCCACAGCTGGAAACTCCACAACTCGAAACTCCACAACTAGAGACTCCACAACTCGAATCTCCACAACTAGAAACTCCAGTACTAGAAACTCCACAACCAGAGACTCCCCAACTTCACAACTAGAAACTTCACAACATGAAACTCCAACTAGATACTCCACAACTAGAAACTCCACAAATAGAGACTCCACAACTGGAAACTCCACAACTAGAGACTCTGCAACTAGAAACTTCACAACTAGAGACTCCGCAACTCCACAACTAGAAACTCCACAACTGGAAACTCCACAACTAGAAACTCCGCAACTAGAAACTCCGCAACAGGAGACTCTACAACTAGAAACTCCACAACTAGAAACTCCAAGACTAGAAACTCCACAACTAGAAACTTCACAACTAGAAACTCCGCCACTAGAGACTCCACCACTAGAAAATCCACAACTAGAAACTCCACAACCAGAAACTCCACAACTAGAAACTCCACAACTAGAAACTCCACAACTAGACACTCACCAATTAGAAACTCCACAACTAGAAACTCCACAACTACAAACTCCACAAATACAGACTCGGCAACTAGAAATTCCATATCTAGAAACTCCACAACTAAAACTGCAAATCTAGAGACTTCTCAACTAGAAACTCAACAACTAGAAACTCCACAACAAAAAAAAACTCGACAACTGAAAACTCCACAACTTGAGACTCCGCAACTTGAAACTTCACAACTAGAAACTCCGCTATTAAAAACTCCGCAACTAGAAACTCCACAACTAGAAACTCCACATCTTAAAACTCCACAACCAGATACTCCACAACTTTAAACTCCACAACTTGAGACTCCACAACTAGAAACTCCACAACTAGAAACTCTGCAACTAGAGACTCCACAACTAGAAACTCCACAACTAGAAACTGCACAACTACAAACTCCACAAATAGAGACTCGGATACAAAAAATTTCATGTCTAGAAAGTCCACAACTAAAAACTTCACAACTGGAAACTCCAAAACTAGAAACTCCACAACTAGAGACTCCGCAACTAGACTCCACAACTTGAAACTCCACAACTAGAGACTCCGCAACTAGAAACTCCACAACTAGAAACTCCACAACTGGAAACTCCACAACTAGATACTCCGCAACTAGAAACTCCACAACTAGAGACTCCACAACTTGAAACGTCACAACTTTAAACTCCACAACTTGAGACTCCACAACTAGAAACTCCAAAACTCAAAACTCCACAACTGGAAACTCCACAATTAGAAACTCCACAACCAGAAACTCCACAACTAGAAACTCCGCAACTAGAAACTCCGCAGCTAGAAACTACACAACTAGAGACTCCACAACTAGAAACTCCACAACTAGAAACTCCACAACTAGAAACTCCACAACTAAAAACTCCACAACTGGAAACTCCACAACTAGAAACTCCACAACTAAAAACTCCACAACTAGAGACTCCGCAACTAGAAACTCCACAACCAGAGACTCTGCAACTAGAAACTCCGCAGCTAGAAACTCCGCATTTAAAAACTCCACAACTTGAGACGCCGCAACTAGAAACTCCACAACTTGAAACTCCACAACTAGAAACTCCACAACTAAAACTCTGCAACTAGAGGCTCCTCAACTAGAGAATTCGCAACTAGAAACTCCAAAACTAGAGACTCTGCACCTAGAAACTCCGCAGCTAGAAACTCCACAACTAGAAACTCCACAACTCGAAACTCCACAACTAGAAACACCACAACTTGAAACTCCACAACTCAAAACTCCACAACTAAAAACTGCAAAACTAGAGACTTCTCAACTAGAAACTCAACAACTAGAAACTCCACAACTAAAAACTCCACAACTGAAAACTCCACAACTTGAGACTCCGCAACTTGAAACTTCACAACTAGAAACTCCGCTATTAAAAACTCCGCAACTAGAAACTCCGCAACTAGAAACTCCACAACTTAAAACTCCACAACTAGATACTCCACAACTGGAAACTTTACAACTAGATACTTCACAACTGGAAACTCCACAACTAGATACTCCACAGCTGGAAACTCCACAACTCGAAACTCCACAACTAGAGACTCCACAACTCGAATCTCCACAACTAGAAACTCCAGTACTAGAAACTCCACAACCAGAGACTCCCCAACTTCACAACTAGAAACTTCACAACATGAAACTCCAACTAGATACTCCAAAACTAGAAACTCCACAAATAGAGACTCCACAACTGGAAACTCCACAACTAGAGACTCTGCAACTAGAAACTTCACAACTAGAGACTCCGCAACTCCACAACTAGAAACTCCACAACTGGAAACTCCACAACTAGAAACTCCGCAACTAGAAACTCCGCAACAGGAGACTCTACAACTAGAAACTCCACAACTAGAAACTCCAAGACTAGAAACTCCACAACTAGAAACTTCACAACTAGAAACTCCGCCACTAGAGACTCCACCACTAGAAATTCCACAACTAGAAACTCCACAACCAGAAACTCCACAACTAGAAACTCCACAACTAGAGACTCACCAACTAGAAACTCCACAACTAGAAACTCCACAACTACAAACTCCCCAAATACAGACTCGGCAACTAGAAATTCCATATCTAGAAACTCCACAACTAAAACTGCAAATCTAGAGACTTCTCAACTAGAAACTCAACAACTAGAAACTCCACAACAAAAAAACTCGACAACTGAAAACTCCACAACTTGAGACTTCGCAACTTGAAACTTCACAACTAGAAACTCCGCTATTAAAAACTCCGCAACTAGAAACTCCACAACTAGAAACTCCACAACTTAAAACTCCACAACTAGATACTCCACAACTTTAAACTCCACAACTTGAGACTCCACAACTAGAAACTCCACAACTAGAAACTCTGCAACTAGAGACTCCACAACTAGAAACTGCACAACTAGAAACTCCACAACTACAAACTCCACAAATATAGACCCGGCTACAAGAAATTTCATGTCTAGAAAGTCCACAACTAAAAACTTCACAACTGGAAACTCCAAAACTAGAAACTCCACAACTAGAGACTCCGCAACTAGACTCCACAACTTGAAACTCCACAACTAGAGACTCCGCAACTAGAAACTCCACAACTAGAAACTCCACAACTGTACCTCCACAACTAGAAACTCTGCAACTAGAGACTCCACAACTAGAAACTCCACAACTACAAACTCCACAACTAGAGACTCCACAACTAGAAACTCCACAACTAGAAACTCCACAACTACAAACTTCACAAATAGAGACTCGGCTACAAAACATTTCATGTCTAGAAAGTCCACAACTAAAAACATCACAACTGGAAACTCCAAAACTAGAAACTCCACAACTAGAGACTCCGCAACTAGACTCCACAACTTGAAACTCCACAACTAGAGACTCCGCAACTAGAAACTCCACAACTAGAAACTCCACAACTGGAAACTCCACAACTAGATACTCCGCAACTAGAAACTCCATAACTAGAGACTCCACAACTTGAAACGTCACAACTTTAAACTCCACAACTTGAGACTCCACAACTAGAAACTCCACAACTCAAAACTCCACAACTGGAAACTCCACAATTAGAAACTCCACAACCAGAAACTCCACAACAAAAACTCCACAACTAAAAACTCCACAACTGGAAACTCCACAACTAGAAACTCCACAACTAGAGACTCCGCAACTAGAAACTCCACAACCAGAGACTCTGCAACTAGAAACTCCGCAACTAGAAACTCCGCAGCTAGAAACTACACAACTAGAGACTCCACAACGAGAAACTCCACAACTAGAAACTCCACAACTAGAAACTCCACAACTAAAAACTCCACAACTGAAAACTCCACAACTAGAAACTCCACAACTAGAAACTCCACAACTAGAGACTCCGCAACTAGAAACTCCACAACCAGAGACTCTGCAACTAGAAACTCCGCAGCTAGAAACTCCGCATTTAAAAACTCCACAACTTGAGACGCTGCAACTAGAAACTCCACAACTTGAAACTCCACAACTAGAAACTCCACAACTAAAAACTCTGCAACTAGAGGCTCCTCAACTAGAGAATTCGCAACTAGAAACTCCAAAACTAGAGACTCTGCACCTAGAAACTCCGCAGCTAGAAACTCCACAACTAGAAACTCCACAACTCGAAACTCCACAACTAGAAACACCACAACTTGAAACTCCACAACTCAAAACTCCACAACTAAAAACTGCAAAACTAGAGACTTCTCAACTAGAAACTCAACAACTAGAAACTCCACAACTAAAAACTCCACAACTGAAAACTCCACAACTTGAGACTCCGCAACTTGAAACTTCACAACTAGAAACTCCGCTATTAAAAACTCCGCAACTAGAAACTCCGCAACTAGAAACTCCACAACTTAAAACTCCACAACTAGATACTCCACAACTGGAAACTTTACAACTAGATACTTCACAACTGGAAACTCGACAACTAGATACTCCACAGCTGGAAACTCCACAACTCGAAACTCCACAACTAGAGACTCCACAACTCGAATCTCCACAACTAGAAACTCCAGTACTAGAAACTTCACAACCAGAGACTCCCCAACTTCACAACTAGAAACTTCACAACATGAAACTCCAACTAGATTCTCCACAACTAGAAACTCCACAAATAGAGACTCCACAACTGGAAACTCCACAACTAGAGACTCTGCAACTAGAAACTTCACAACTAGAGACTCCGCAACTCCACAACTAGAAACTCCACAACTGGAAACTCCACAACTAGAAACTCCGCAACTAGAAACTCCGCAACAGGAGACTCTACAACTAGAAACTCCACAACTAGAAACTCCAAGACTAGAAACTCCACAACTAGAAACTTCACAACTAGAAACTCCGCCACTAAAGACTCCACCACTAGAAATTCCACAACTAGAAACTCCACAACCAGAAACTCCACAACTAGAAACTTTACAACTAGAAACTCACAAACTAGAGACTCACCAATTAGGAACTCCACAACTAGAAACTCCACAACTACAAACTCCACAAATACAGACTCGGCAACTAGAAATTCCATATCTAGAAACTCCACAACTAAAACTGCAAATCTAGAGACTTCTCAACTAGAAACTCAACAACTAGAAACTCCACAACAAAAAAAAAAACTCGACAACTGAAAACTCCACAACTTGAGACTCCGCAACTTGAAACTTCACAACTAGAAACTCCGCTATTAAAAACTCCGCAACTAGAAACTCCACAACTAGAAACTCCACATCTTAAAACTCCACAACTAGATACTCCACAACTTTAAACTCCACAACTTGAGACTCCACAACTAGAAACTCCACAACTAGAAACTCTGCAACTAGAGACTCCACAACTAGAAACCCCACAACTAGAAACTCCACAACTACAAACTCCACAAATAGAGACTCGGCTACAAAAAATTTCATGTCTAGAAAGTCCACAACTAAAAACTTCACAACTGGAAACTCCAAAACTAGAAACTCCACAACTAGAGACTCCACAACTAGACTCCACAACTTGAAACTCCACAACTAGAGACTCCGCAACTAGAAACTCCACAACTAGAAACTCCACAACTGGAAACTCCACAACTAGATACTCCGCAACTATAAACTCCACAACTAGAGACTCCACAACTTGAAACGTCACAACTTTAAACTCCACAACTTGAGACTCCACAACTAGAAACTCCACAACTCAAAACTCCACAACTGGAAACTCCACAATTAGAAACTCCACAACCAGAAACTCCACAACTAGAAACTCCACAACTAAAAACTCCACAACTGGAAACTCCACAACTAGAAACTCCACAACTAGAGACTCCGCAACTAGAAACTCCACAACCAGAGACTCTGCAACTAGAAACTCCGCAACTAGAAACTCCGCAGCTAGAAACTACACAACTAGAGACTCCACAACTAGAAACTCCACAACTAGAAACTCCACAACTAGAAACTCCACAACTAAAAACTCCACAACTGGAAACTCCACAACTAGAAACTCCACAACTAGAAACGCCACAACTAGAGACTCCGCAACTAGAAACTCCACAACCAGAGACTCTGCAACTAGAAACTCCGCAGCTAGAAACTCCGCATTAAAAAACTCCACAACTTGAGACGCCGCAACTAGAAACTCCACAACTTGAAACTCCACAACTAGAAACTCCACAACTAAAACTCTGCAACTAGAGGCTCCTCAACTAGAGAATTCGCAACTAGAAACTCCAAAACTAGAGACTCTGCACCTAGAAACTCCGCAGCTAGAAACTCCACAACTAGAAACTCCACAACTCGAAACTCCACAACTAGAAACACCACAACTTGAAACTCCACAACTCAAAACTCCACAACTAAAAACTGCAAAACTAGAGACTTCTCAACTAGAAACTCAACAACTAGAAACTCCACAACTAAAAACTCCACAACTGAAAACTCCACAACTTGAGACTCCGCAACTTGAAACTTCACAACTAGAAACTCCGCTATTAAAAACTCCGCAACTAGAAACTCCGCAACTAGAAACTCCACAACTTAAAACTCCACAACTAGATACTCCACAACTGGAAACTTTACAACTATATACTTCACAACTGGAAACTCCACAACTAGATACTCCACAGCTGGAAACTCCACAACTCGAAACTCCACAACTAGAGACTCCACAACTAGAGACTCCACAACTAGAAACTCCACAACTACAAACTCCACAACTAGAGACTCCACAACTAGAAACTCCACAACTAGAAACTCCACAACTACAAACTTCACAAATAGAGACTCGGCTACAAAACATTTCATGTCTAGAAAGTCCACAACTAAAAACATCACAACTGGAAACTCCAAAACTAGAAACTCCACAACTAGAGACTCCGCAACTAGACTCCACAACTTGAAACTCCACAACTAGAGACTCCGCAACTAGAAACTCCACAACTAGAAACTCCACAACTGGAAACTCCACAACTAGATACTCCGCAACTAGAAACTCCATAACTAGAGACTCCACAACTTGAAACGTCACAACTTTAAACTCCACAACTTGAGACTCCACAACTAGAAACTCCACAACTCAAAACTCCACAACTGGAAACTCCACAATTAGAAACTCCACAACCAGAAACTCCACAACAAAAACTCCACAACTAAAAACTCCACAACTGGAAACTCCACAACTAGAAACTCCACAACTAGAGACTCCGCAACTAGAAACTCCACAACCAGAGACTCTGCAACTAGAAACTCCGCAACTAGAAACTCCGCAGCTAGAAACTACACAACTAGAGACTCCACAACGAGAAACTCCACAACTAGAAACTCCACAACTAGAAACTCCACAACTAAAAACTCCACAACTGAAAACTCCACAACTAGAAACTCCACAACTAGAAACTCCACAACTAGAGACTCCGCAACTAGAAACTCCACAACCAGAGACTCTGCAACTAGAAACTCCGCAGCTAGAAACTCCGCATTTAAAAACTCCACAACTTGAGACGCTGCAACTAGAAACTCCACAACTTGAAACTCCACAACTAGAAACTCCACAACTAAAAACTCTGCAACTAGAGGCTCCTCAACTAGAGAATTCGCAACTAGAAACTCCAAAACTAGAGACTCTGCACCTAGAAACTCCGCAGCTAGAAACTCCACAACTAGAAACTCCACAACTCGAAACTCCACAACTAGAAACACCACAACTTGAAACTCCACAACTCAAAACTCCACAACTAAAAACTGCAAAACTAGAGACTTCTCAACTAGAAACTCAACAACTAGAAACTCCACAACTAAAAACTCCACAACTGAAAACTCCACAACTTGAGACTCCGCAACTTGAAACTTCACAACTAGAAACTCCGCTATTAAAAACTCCGCAACTAGAAACTCCGCAACTAGAAACTCCACAACTTAAAACTCCACAACTAGATACTCCACAACTGGAAACTTTACAACTAGATACTTCACAACTGGAAACTCGACAACTAGATACTCCACAGCTGGAAACTCCACAACTCGAAACTCCACAACTAGAGACTCCACAACTCGAATCTCCACAACTAGAAACTCCAGTACTAGAAACTTCACAACCAGAGACTCCCCAACTTCACAACTAGAAACTTCACAACATGAAACTCCAACTAGATTCTCCACAACTAGAAACTCCACAAATAGAGACTCCACAACTGGAAACTCCACAACTAGAGACTCTGCAACTAGAAACTTCACAACTAGAGACTCCGCAACTCCACAACTAGAAACTCCACAACTGGAAACTCCACAACTAGAAACTCCGCAACTAGAAACTCCGCAACAGGAGACTCTACAACTAGAAACTCCACAACTAGAAACTCCAAGACTAGAAACTCCACAACTAGAAACTTCACAACTAGAAACTCCGCCACTAAAGACTCCACCACTAGAAATTCCACAACTAGAAACTCCACAACCAGAAACTCCACAACTAGAAACTTTACAACTAGAAACTCACAAACTAGAGACTCACCAATTAGGAACTCCACAACTAGAAACTCCACAACTACAAACTCCACAAATACAGACTCGGCAACTAGAAATTCCATATCTAGAAACTCCACAACTAAAACTGCAAATCTAGAGACTTCTCAACTAGAAACTCAACAACTAGAAACTCCACAACAAAAAAAAAAACTCGACAACTGAAAACTCCACAACTTGAGACTCCGCAACTTGAAACTTCACAACTAGAAACTCCGCTATTAAAAACTCCACAACTAGAAACTCCACAACTAGAAACTCCACATCTTAAAACTCCACAACTAGATACTCCACAACTTTAAACTCCACAACTTGAGACTCCACAACTAGAAACTCCACAACTCAAAACTCCACAACTGGAAACTCCACAATTAGAAACTCCACAACCAGAAACTCCACAACAAAAACTCCACAACTAAAAACTCCACAACTGGAAACTCCACAACTAGAAACTCCACAACTAGAGACTCCGCAACTAGAAACTCCACAACCAGAGACTCTGCAACTAGAAACTCCGCAACTAGAAACTCCGCAGCTAGAAACTACACAACTAGAGACTCCACAACGAGAAACTCCACAACTAGAAACTCCACAACTAGAAACTCCACAACTAAAAACTCCACAACTGGAAACTCCACAACTAGAAACTCCACAACTAGAAACGCCACAACTAGAGACTCCGCAACTAGAAACTCCACAACCAGAGACTCTGCAACTAGAAACTCCGCAGCTAGAAACTCCGCATTAAAAAACTCCACAACTTGAGACGCCGCAACTAGAAACTCCACAACTTGAAACTCCACAACTAGAAACTCCACAACTAAAACTCTGCAACTAGAGGCTCGTCAACTAGAGAATTCGCAACTAGAAACTCCAAAACTAGAGACTCTGCACCTAGAAACTCCGCAGCTAGAAACTCCACAACTAGAAACTCCACAACTCGAAACTCCACAACTAGAAACACCACAACTTGAAACTCCACAACTCAAAACTCCACAACTAAAAACTGCAAAACTAGAGACTTCTCAACTAGAAACTCAACAACTAGAAACTCCACAACTAAAAACTCCACAACTGAAAACTCCACAACTTGAGACTCCGCAACTTGAAACTTCACAACTAGAAACTCCGCTATTAAAAACTCCGCAACTAGAAACTCCGCAACTAGAAACTCCACAACTTAAAACTCCACAACTAGATACTCCACAACTGGAAACTTTACAACTAGATACTTCACAACTGGAAACTCCACAACTAGATACTCCACAGCTGGAAACTCCACAACTCGAAACTCCACAACTAGAGACTCCACAACTCGAATCTCCACAACTAGAAACTCCAGTACTAGAAACTCCACAACCAGAGACTCCCCAACTTCACAACTAGAAACTTCACAACATGAAACTCCAACTAGATACTCCACAACTAGAAACTCCACAAATAGAGACTCCACAACTGGAAACTCCACAACTAGAGACTCTGCAACTAGAAACTTCACAACTAGAGACTCCGCAACTCCACAACTAGAAACTCCACAACTGGAAACTCCACAACTAGAAACTCCGCAACTAGAAACTCCGCAACAGGAGACTCTACAACTAGAAACTCCACAACTAGAAACTCCAAGACTAGAAACTCCACAACTAGAAACTTCACAACTAGAAACTCCGCCACTAGAGACTCCACCACTAGAAAATCCACAACTAGAAACTCCACAACCAGAAACTCCACAACTAGAAACTCCACAACTAGAAACTCCACAACTAGACACTCACCAATTAGAAACTCCACAACTAGAAACTCCACAACTACAAACTCCACAAATACAGACTCGGCAACTAGAAATTCCATATCTAGAAACTCCACAACTAAAACTGCAAATCTAGAGACTTCTCAACTAGAAACTCAACAACTAGAAACTCCACAACAAAAAAAAACTCGACAACTGAAAACTCCACAACTTGAGACTCCGCAACTTGAAACTTCACAACTAGAAACTCCGCTATTAAAAACTCCGCAACTAGAAACTCCACAACTAGAAACTCCACATCTTAAAACTCCACAACCAGATACTCCACAACTTTAAACTCCACAACTTGAGACTCCACAACTAGAAACTCCACAACTAGAAACTCTGCAACTAGAGACTCCACAACTAGAAACTCCACAACTAGAAACTGCACAACTACAAACTCCACAAATAGAGACTCGGATACAAAAAATTTCATGTCTAGAAAGTCCACAACTAAAAACTTCACAACTGGAAACTCCAAAACTAGAAACTCCACAACTAGAGACTCCGCAACTAGACTCCACAACTTGAAACTCCACAACTAGAGACTCCGCAACTAGAAACTCCACAACTAGAAACTCCACAACTGGAAACTCCACAACTAGATACTCCGCAACTAGAAACTCCACAACTAGAGACTCCACAACTTGAAACGTCACAACTTTAAACTCCACAACTTGAGACTCCACAACTAGAAACTCCAAAACTCAAAACTCCACAACTGGAAACTCCACAATTAGAAACTCCACAACCAGAAACTCCACAACTAGAAACTCCGCAACTAGAAACTCCGCAGCTAGAAACTACACAACTAGAGACTCCACAACTAGAAACTCCACAACTAGAAACTCCACAACTAGAAACTCCACAACTAAAAACTCCACAACTGGAAACTCCACAACTAGAAACTCCACAACTAAAAACTCCACAACTAGAGACTCCGCAACTAGAAACTCCACAACCAGAGACTCTGCAACTAGAAACTCCGCAGCTAGAAACTCCGCATTTAAAAACTCCACAACTTGAGACGCCGCAACTAGAAACTCCACAACTTGAAACTCCACAACTAGAAACTCCACAACTAAAACTCTGCAACTAGAGGCTCCTCAACTAGAGAATTCGCAACTAGAAACTCCAAAACTAGAGACTCTGCACCTAGAAACTCCGCAGCTAGAAACTCCACAACTAGAAACTCCACAACTCGAAACTCCACAACTAGAAACACCACAACTTGAAACTCCACAACTCAAAACTCCACAACTAAAAACTGCAAAACTAGAGACTTCTCAACTAGAAACTCAACAACTAGAAACTCCACAACTAAAAACTCCACAACTGAAAACTCCACAACTTGAGACTCCGCAACTTGAAACTTCACAACTAGAAACTCCGCTATTAAAAACTCCGCAACTAGAAACTCCGCAACTAGAAACTCCACAACTTAAAACTCCACAACTAGATACTCCACAACTGGAAACTTTACAACTAGATACTTCACAACTGGAAACTCCACAACTAGATACTCCACAGCTGGAAACTCCACAACTCGAAACTCCACAACTAGAGACTCCACAACTCGAATCTCCACAACTAGAAACTCCAGTACTAGAAACTCCACAACCAGAGACTCCCCAACTTCACAACTAGAAACTTCACAACATGAAACTCCAACTAGATACTCCAAAACTAGAAACTCCACAAATAGAGACTCCACAACTGGAAACTCCACAACTAGAGACTCTGCAACTAGAAACTTCACAACTAGAGACTCCGCAACTCCACAACTAGAAACTCCACAACTGGAAACTCCACAACTAGAAACTCCGCAACTAGAAACTCCGCAACAGGAGACTCTACAACTAGAAACTCCACAACTAGAAACTCCAAGACTAGAAACTCCACAACTAGAAACTTCACAACTAGAAACTCCGCCACTAGAGACTCCACCACTAGAAATTCCACAACTAGAAACTCCACAACCAGAAACTCCACAACTAGAAACTCCACAACTAGAGACTCACCAACTAGAAACTCCACAACTAGAAACTCCACAACTACAAACTCCCCAAATACAGACTCGGCAACTAGAAATTCCATATCTAGAAACTCCACAACTAAAACTGCAAATCTAGAGACTTCTCAACTAGAAACTCAACAACTAGAAACTCCACAACAAAAAAACTCGACAACTGAAAACTCCACAACTTGAGACTTCGCAACTTGAAACTTCACAACTAGAAACTCCGCTATTAAAAACTCCGCAACTAGAAACTCCACAACTAGAAACTCCACAACTTAAAACTCCACAACTAGATACTCCACAACTTTAAACTCCACAACTTGAGACTCCACAACTAGAAACTCCACAACTAGAAACTCTGCAACTAGAGACTCCACAACTAGAAACTGCACAACTAGAAACTCCACAACTACAAACTCCACAAATATAGACCCGGCTACAAGAAATTTCATGTCTAGAAAGTCCACAACTAAAAACTTCACAACTGGAAACTCCAAAACTAGAAACTCCACAACTAGAGACTCCGCAACTAGACTCCACAACTTGAAACTCCACAACTAGAGACTCCGCAACTAGAAACTCCACAACTAGAAACTCCACAACTGTACCTCCACAACTAGAAACTCTGCAACTAGAGACTCCACAACTAGAAACTCCACAACTACAAACTCCACAACTAGAGACTCCACAACTAGAAACTCCACAACTAGAAACTCCACAACTACAAACTTCACAAATAGAGACTCGGCTACAAAACATTTCATGTCTAGAAAGTCCACAACTAAAAACATCACAACTGGAAACTCCAAAACTAGAAACTCCACAACTAGAGACTCCGCAACTAGACTCCACAACTTGAAACTCCACAACTAGAGACTCCGCAACTAGAAACTCCACAACTAGAAACTCCACAACTGGAAACTCCACAACTAGATACTCCGCAACTAGAAACTCCATAACTAGAGACTCCACAACTTGAAACGTCACAACTTTAAACTCCACAACTTGAGACTCCACAACTAGAAACTCCACAACTCAAAACTCCACAACTGGAAACTCCACAATTAGAAACTCCACAACCAGAAACTCCACAACAAAAACTCCACAACTAAAAACTCCACAACTGGAAACTCCACAACTAGAAACTCCACAACTAGAGACTCCGCAACTAGAAACTCCACAACCAGAGACTCTGCAACTAGAAACTCCGCAACTAGAAACTCCGCAGCTAGAAACTACACAACTAGAGACTCCACAACGAGAAACTCCACAACTAGAAACTCCACAACTAGAAACTCCACAACTAAAAACTCCACAACTGAAAACTCCACAACTAGAAACTCCACAACTAGAAACTCCACAACTAGAGACTCCGCAACTAGAAACTCCACAACCAGAGACTCTGCAACTAGAAACTCCGCAGCTAGAAACTCCGCATTTAAAAACTCCACAACTTGAGACGCTGCAACTAGAAACTCCACAACTTGAAACTCCACAACTAGAAACTCCACAACTAAAAACTCTGCAACTAGAGGCTCCTCAACTAGAGAATTCGCAACTAGAAACTCCAAAACTAGAGACTCTGCACCTAGAAACTCCGCAGCTAGAAACTCCACAACTAGAAACTCCACAACTCGAAACTCCACAACTAGAAACACCACAACTTGAAACTCCACAACTCAAAACTCCACAACTAAAAACTGCAAAACTAGAGACTTCTCAACTAGAAACTCAACAACTAGAAACTCCACAACTAAAAACTCCACAACTGAAAACTCCACAACTTGAGACTCCGCAACTTGAAACTTCACAACTAGAAACTCCGCTATTAAAAACTCCGCAACTAGAAACTCCGCAACTAGAAACTCCACAACTTAAAACTCCACAACTAGATACTCCACAACTGGAAACTTTACAACTAGATACTTCACAACTGGAAACTCGACAACTAGATACTCCACAGCTGGAAACTCCACAACTCGAAACTCCACAACTAGAGACTCCACAACTCGAATCTCCACAACTAGAAACTCCAGTACTAGAAACTTCACAACCAGAGACTCCCCAACTTCACAACTAGAAACTTCACAACATGAAACTCCAACTAGATTCTCCACAACTAGAAACTCCACAAATAGAGACTCCACAACTGGAAACTCCACAACTAGAGACTCTGCAACTAGAAACTTCACAACTAGAGACTCCGCAACTCCACAACTAGAAACTCCACAACTGGAAACTCCACAACTAGAAACTCCGCAACTAGAAACTCCGCAACAGGAGACTCTACAACTAGAAACTCCACAACTAGAAACTCCAAGACTAGAAACTCCACAACTAGAAACTTCACAACTAGAAACTCCGCCACTAAAGACTCCACCACTAGAAATTCCACAACTAGAAACTCCACAACCAGAAACTCCACAACTAGAAACTTTACAACTAGAAACTCACAAACTAGAGACTCACCAATTAGGAACTCCACAACTAGAAACTCCACAACTACAAACTCCACAAATACAGACTCGGCAACTAGAAATTCCATATCTAGAAACTCCACAACTAAAACTGCAAATCTAGAGACTTCTCAACTAGAAACTCAACAACTAGAAACTCCACAACAAAAAAAAAACTCGACAACTGAAAACTCCACAACTTGAGACTCCGCAACTTGAAACTTCACAACTAGAAACTCCGCTATTAAAAACTCCGCAACTAGAAACTCCACAACTAGAAACTCCACATCTTAAAACTCCACAACTAGATACTCCACAACTTTAAACTCCACAACTTGAGACTCCACAACTAGAAACTCCACAACTAGAAACTCTGCAACTAGAGACTCCACAACTAGAAACCCCACAACTAGAAACTCCACAACTACAAACTCCACAAATAGAGACTCGGCTACAAAAAATTTCATGTCTAGAAAGTCCACAACTAAAAACTTCACAACTGGAAACTCCAAAACTAGAAACTCCACAACTAGAGACTCCACAACTAGACTCCACAACTTGAAACTCCACAACTAGAGACTCCGCAACTAGAAACTCCACAACTAGAAACTCCACAACTGGAAACTCCACAACTAGATACTCCGCAACTATAAACTCCACAACTAGAGACTCCACAACTTGAAACGTCACAACTTTAAACTCCACAACTTGAGACTCCACAACTAGAAACTCCACAACTCAAAACTCCACAACTGGAAACTCCACAATTAGAAACTCCACAACCAGAAACTCCACAACTAGAAACTCCACAACTAAAAACTCCACAACTGGAAACTCCACAACTAGAAACTCCACAACTAGAGACTCCGCAACTAGAAACTCCACAACCAGAGACTCTGCAACTAGAAACTCCGCAACTAGAAACTCCGCAGCTAGAAACTACACAACTAGAGACTCCACAACTAGAAACTCCACAACTAGAAACTCCACAACTAGAAACTCCACAACTAAAAACTCCACAACTGGAAACTCCACAACTAGAAACTCCACAACTAGAAACGCCACAACTAGAGACTCCGCAACTAGAAACTCCACAACCAGAGACTCTGCAACTAGAAACTCCGCAGCTAGAAACTCCGCATTAAAAAACTCCACAACTTGAGACGCCGCAACTAGAAACTCCACAACTTGAAACTCCACAACTAGAAACTCCACAACTAAAACTCTGCAACTAGAGGCTCCTCAACTAGAGAATTCGCAACTAGAAACTCCAAAACTAGAGACTCTGCACCTAGAAACTCCGCAGCTAGAAACTCCACAACTAGAAACTCCACAACTCGAAACTCCACAACTAGAAACACCACAACTTGAAACTCCACAACTCAAAACTCCACAACTAAAAACTGCAAAACTAGAGACTTCTCAACTAGAAACTCAACAACTAGAAACTCCACAACTAAAAACTCCACAACTGAAAACTCCACAACTTGAGACTCCGCAACTTGAAACTTCACAACTAGAAACTCCGCTATTAAAAACTCCGCAACTAGAAACTCCGCAACTAGAAACTCCACAACTTAAAACTCCACAACTAGATACTCCACAACTGGAAACTTTACAACTATATACTTCACAACTGGAAACTCCACAACTAGATACTCCACAGCTGGAAACTCCACAACTCGAAACTCCACAACTAGAGACTCCACAACTAGAGACTCCACAACTAGAAACTCCACAACTACAAACTCCACAACTAGAGACTCCACAACTAGAAACTCCACAACTACAAACTTCACAAATAGAGACTCGGCTACAAAACATTTCATGTCTAGAAAGTCCACAACTAAAAACATCACAACTGGAAACTCCAAAACTAGAAACTCCACAACTAGAGACTCCGCAACTAGACTCCACAACTTGAAACTCCACAACTAGAGACTCCGCAACTAGAAACTCCACAACTAGAAACTCCACAACTGGAAACTCCACAACTAGATACTCCGCAACTAGAAACTCCATAACTAGAGACTCCACAACTTGAAACGTCACAACTTTAAACTCCACAACTTGAGACTCCACAACTAGAAACTCCACAACTCAAAACTCCACAACTGGAAACTCCACAATTAGAAACTCCACAACCAGAAACTCCACAACAAAAACTCCACAACTAAAAACTCCACAACTGTAAACTCCACAACTAGAAACTCCACAACTAGAGACTCCGCAACTAGAAACTCCACAACCAGAGACTCTGCAACTAGAAACTCCGCAACTAGAAACTCCGCAGCTAGAAACTACACAACTAGAGACTCCACAACGAGAAACTCCACAACTAGAAACTCCACAACTAGAAACTCCACAACTAAAAACTCCACAACTGAAAACTCCACAACTAGAAACTCCACAACTAGAAACTCCACAACTAGAGACTCCGCAACTAGAAACTCCACAACCAGAGACTCTGCAACTAGAAACTCCGCAGCTAGAAACTCCGCATTTAAAAACTCCACAACTTGAGACGCTGCAACTAGAAACTCCACAACTTGAAACTCCACAACTAGAAACTCCACAACTAAAAACTCTGCAACTAGAGGCTCCTCAACTAGAGAATTCGCAACTAGAAACTCCAAAACTAGAGACTCTGCACCTAGAAACTCCGCAGCTAGAAACTCCACAACTAGAAACTCCACAACTCGAAACTCCACAACTAGAAACACCACAACTTGAAACTCCACAACTCAAAACTCCACAACTAAAAACTGCAAAACTAGAGACTTCTCAACTAGAAACTCAACAACTAGAAACTCCACAACTAAAAACTCCACAACTGAAAACTCCACAACTTGAGACTCCGCAACTTGAAACTTCACAACTAGAAACTCCGCTATTAAAAACTCCGCAACTAGAAACTCCGCAACTAGAAACTCCACAACTTAAAACTCCACAACTAGATACTCCACAACTGGAAACTTTACAACTAGATACTTCACAACTGGAAACTCGACAACTAGATACTCCACAGCTGGAAACTCCACAACTCGAAACTCCACAACTAGAGACTCCACAACTCGAATCTCCACAACTAGAAACTCCAGTACTAGAAACTTCACAACCAGAGACTCCCCAACTTCACAACTAGAAACTTCACAACATGAAACTCCAACTAGATTCTCCACAACTAGAAACTCCACAAATAGAGACTCCACAACTGGAAACTCCACAACTAGAGACTCTGCAACTAGAAACTTCACAACTAGAGACTCCGCAACTCCACAACTAGAAACTCCACAACTGGAAACTCCACAACTAGAAACTCCGCAACTAGAAACTCCGCAACAGGAGACTCTACAACTAGAAACTCCACAACTAGAAACTCCAAGACTAGAAACTCCACAACTAGAAACTTCACAACTAGAAACTCCGCCACTAAAGACTCCACCACTAGAAATTCCACAACTAGAAACTCCACAACCAGAAACTCCACAACTAGAAACTTTACAACTAGAAACTCACAAACTAGAGACTCACCAATTAGGAACTCCACAACTAGAAACTCCACAACTACAAACTCCACAAATACAGACTCGGCAACTAGAAATTCCATATCTAGAAACTCCACAACTAAAACTGCAAATCTAGAGACTTCTCAACTAGAAACTCAACAACTAGAAACTCCACAACAAAAAAAAAAACTCGACAACTGAAAACTCCACAACTTGAGACTCCGCAACTTGAAACTTCACAACTAGAAACTCCGCTATTAAAAACTCCGCAACTAGAAACTCCACAACTAGAAACTCCACATCTTAAAACTCCACAACTAGATACTCCACAACTTTAAACTCCACAACTTGAGACTCCACAACTAGAAACTCCACAACTAGAAACTCTGCAACTAGAGACTCCACAACTAGAAACCCCACAACTAGAAACTCCACAACTACAAACTCCACAAATAGAGACTCGGCTACAAAAAATTTCATGTCTAGAAAGTCCACAACTAAAAACTTCACAACTGGAAACTCCAAAACTAGAAACTCCACAACTAGAGACTCCACAACTAGACTCCACAACTTGAAACTCCACAACTAGAGACTCCGCAACTAGAAACTCCACAACTAGAAACTCCACAACTGGAAACTCCACAACTAGATACTCCGCAACTATAAACTCCACAACTAGAGACTCCACAACTTGAAACGTCACAACTTTAAACTCCACAACTTGAGACTCCACAACTAGAAACTCCACAACTCAAAACTCCACAACTGGAAACTCCACAATTAGAAACTCCACAACCAGAAACTCCACAACTAGAAACTCCACAACTAAAAACTCCACAACTGGAAACTCCACAACTAGAAACTCCACAACTAGAGACTCCGCAACTAGAAACTCCACAACCAGAGACTCTGCAACTAGAAACTCCGCAACTAGAAACTCCGCAGCTAGAAACTACACAACTAGAGACTCCACAACTAGAAACTCCACAACTAGAAACTCCACAACTAGAAACTCCACAACTAAAAACTCCACAACTGGAAACTCCACAACTAGAAACTCCACAACTAGAAACGCCACAACTAGAGACTCCGCAACTAGAAACTCCACAACCAGAGACTCTGCAACTAGAAACTCCGCAGCTAGAAACTCCGCATTAAAAAACTCCACAACTTGAGACGCCGCAACTAGAAACTCCACAACCTGAAACTCCACAACTAGAAACTCCACAACTAAAACTCTGCAACTAGAGGCTCCTCAACTAGAGAATTCGCAACTAGAAACTCCAAAACTAGAGACTCTGCACCTAGAAACTCCGCAGCTAGAAACTCCACAACTAGAAACTCCACAACTCGAAACTCCACAACTAGAAACACCACAACTTGAAACTCCACAACTCAAAACTCCACAACTAAAAACTGCAAAACTAGAGACTTCTCAACTAGAAACTCAACAACTAGAAACTCCACAACTAAAAACTCCACAACTGAAAACTCCACAACTTGAGACTCCGCAACTTGAAACTTCACAACTAGAAACTCCGCTATTAAAAACTCCGCAACTAGAAACTCCGCAACTAGAAACTCCACAACTTAAAACTCCACAACTAGATACTCCACAACTGGAAACTTTACAACTATATACTTCACAACTGGAAACTCCACAACTAGATACTCCACAGCTGGAAACTCCACAACTCGAAACTCCACAACTAGAGACTCCACAACTCGAATCTCCACAACTAGAAACTCCAGTACTAGAAACTCCACAACCAGAGACTCCACAACTTCACAACTAGAAACTTCACAACATGAAACTCCAACTAGATACTCCAAAACTACAAACTCCACAAATAGAGACTCCACAACTGGAAACTCCACAACTAGAGACTCTGCAACTAGAAACTTCACAACTAGAGACTCCGCAACTCCACAACTAGAAACTCCACAACTGGAAACTCCACAACTAGAAACTCCGCAACAGGAGACTCTACAACTAGAAACTCCACAACTAGAAACTCCAAGACTAGAAACTCCACAACTAGAAACTTCACAACTAGAAACTCCGCCACTAGAGACTCCACCACTAGAAATTCCACAACTAGAAACTCCACAACCAGAAACTCCACAACTAGAAACTCCACAACTAGAGACTCACCAACTAGAAACTCCACAACTAGAAACTCCACAACTACAAACTCCCCAAATACAGACTCGGCAACTAGAAATTCCATATCTAGAAACTCCACAACTAAAACTGCAAATCTAGAGACTTCTCAACTAGAAACTCAACAACTAGAAACTCCACAACAAAAAAAACTCGACAACAGAAAACTCCACAACTTGAGACTCCGCAACTTGAAACTTCACAACTAGAAACTCCGCTATTAAAAACTCCGCAACTAGAAACTCCACAACTAGAAACTCCACAACTTAAAACTCCACAACTAGATACTCCACAACTTTAAACTCCACAACTTGAGACTCCACAACTAGAAACTCCACAACTAGAAACTCTGCAACTAGAGACTCCACAACTAGAAACTCCACAACTAGAAACTCCACAACTACAAACTCCACAAATAGAGACCCGGCTACAAGAAATTTCATGTCTAGAAAGTCCACAACTAAAAACTTCACAACTGGAAACTCCAAAACTAGAAACTCCACAACTAGAGACTCCGCAACTAGACTCCACAACTTGAAACTCCACAACTAGAGACTCCGCAACTAGAAACTC
Source organism: Rhipicephalus microplus (assembly GCF_043290135.1). NCBI lineage: Eukaryota > Metazoa > Arthropoda > Arachnida > Ixodida > Ixodidae > Rhipicephalus > Rhipicephalus microplus. The sequence goes on along the minus strand of NW_027464599.1, from coordinate 7,171,801 downwards.
CACAACTAGAAACTCCACAACTGGAAACTCCACAACTAGAAACTCTGCAACTAGAGACTCCACAACTAGAAACTCCACAACTAGAAACTCCACAACTAGAGACTCCACAACTAGAAACTCCACAACTAGAAACTCCACAACTACAAACTCCACAAATAGAGACTCGGCTACAAAAAATTTCATGTCTAGAAAGTCCACAACTAAAAACTTCACTACTGGAAACTCCAAAACTAGGAACTCCACAACTAGAGACTCCGCAACTAGACTCCACAACTTGAAACTCCACAACTAGAGACTCCGCAACTAGAAACTCCACAACTGGAAACTCCACAACTAGATACTCCGCAACTAGAAACTCCACAACTAGAGACTTCACAACTTGAAACGTCACAACTTTAAACTCCACAACTTGAGACTCCACAACTAGAAACTCCACAACTCAAAACTCCACAACTGGAAACTCCACAATTAGAAACTCAACAACCAGAAACTCCACAACTAGAAACTCCACAACTAAAAACTCCACAACTGGAAACTCCACAACTAGAAACTCCACAACTAGAGACTCCGCAACTAGAAACTCCACAACCAGAGACTCTGCAACTAGAAACTCCGCAACTAGAAACTCCGCAGCTAGAAACTACACAACTAGAGACTCCACAACTAGAAACTCCACAACTAGAAACTCCAAAACTAGAAACTCCACAACTAAAAACTCCACAACTGGAAACTCCACAACTAGAAACTCCACAACTAGAAACTCCACAACTAGAGACTCCGCAACTAGAAAATCCACAACCAGAGATTCTGCAACTAGAAACTCCGCAGCTAGAAACTCCGCATTTAAAAACTCCACAACTTGAGACGCCGCAACTAGAAACTCCACAACTTGAAACTCCACAACTAAAAACTCTGCAACTAGAGGCTCCTCAACTAGAGAATTCGCAACTGGAAACTCCAAAACTAGAGACTCTGCACCTAGAAACTCCGCAGCTAGAAACTCCACAACTAGAAACTGCACAACTCGAAACTCCACAACTAGAAACACCACAACTTGAAACTCCACAACTCAAAACTCCACAACTAAAAACTGCAAAACTAGAGACTTCTCAACTAGAAACTCAACAACTAGAAACTCCACAACTAAAAACTCCACAACTGAAAACTCCACAACTTGAGACTCCGCAACTTGAAACTTCACAACTAGAAACTCCGCTATTAAAAACTCCGCAACTAGAAACTCCGCAACTAGAAACTCCACAACTTAAAACTCCACAACTAGATACTCCACAACTGGAAACTTTACAACTAGATACTTTACAACTGGAAACTCCACAACTAGATACTCCACAGCTGGAAACTCCACAACTCGAAACTCCACAACTAGAGACTCCACAACTCGAATCTCCACGACTAGAAACTCCAGTACTAGAAACTCCACAACCAGAGACTCCCCAACTTCACAACATGAAACTCCAACTAGATACTCTAAAACTAGAATCTCCACAAATAGAGACTCCACAACTGGAAACTCCACAACTAGAGACTCTGAAACTAGAAACTTCCCAACTAGAGACTCCGCAACTCCACAACTAGAAACTCCACAACTGGAAACTCCACAACTAGAAACTCCGCAACTAGAAACTCCGCAACAGGAGACTCTACAACTAGAAACTCCACAACTAGAAACTCCAAGACTAGAAACTCCACAACTAGAAACTTCACAACTAGAAACTCCGCCACTAGAGACTCCACCACTAGAAATTCCACAACTAGAAACTCCACAACCAGAAACTCCACAACTAGAAACTCCACAACTAGAGACTCACCAACTAGAAACTCCACAACTAGAAACTCCACAACTACAAACTCCCCAAATACAGACTCGGCAACTAGAAATTCTATATCTAGAAACTCCACAACTAAAACTGCAAATCTAGAGACTTCTCAATTAGAAACTCAACAACTAGAAACTCCACAACAAAAAAAAACTCGACAACTGAAAACTCCATAACTTGAGACTCCGCAACTTGAAACTTCACAACTAGAAACTCCGCTATTAAAAACTCCCCAACTAGAAACTCCACAACTAGAAACTCCAAAACCTAAAACTCCACAACTAGATACTCCACAACTGGAAACTTTACAACTAGATACTTCACAACTGGAAACTCCACAACTAGATACTCCACAGCTGGAAACTCCACAACTCGAAACTCCACAACTAGAGACTCCACAACTCGAATCTCCACAACTAGAAACTCCAGTACTAGAAACTCCACAACCAGAGACTCCCGAACTTCACAACTAGAAACTTCACAACATGAAACTCCAACTAGATACTCCAAAACTAGAAACTCCACAAATAGAGACTCCACAACTGGAAACTCCACAGCTAGAGACTCTGCAACTAGAAACTTCACAACTAGAGACTCCGCAACTCCACAACTAGAAACTCCACAACTGGAAACTCCACAACTAGAAACTCCGCAACTAGAAACTCCGCAACAGGAGACTCTACAACTAGAAACTCCACAACTAGAAACTCCAAGACTAGAAACTCCACAACTAGAATCTTCACAACTAGAAACTCCGCCACTAGAGACTCCACCACTAGAAATTCCACAACTAGAAACTCCACAACCAGAAACTCCACAACTAGAAACTCCACAACTAGAGACTCACCAACTAGAAACTCCACAACTAGAAACTCCACAACTACAAACTCCCCAAATACAGACTCGGCAACTAGAAATTCCATATCTAGAAACTCCACAACTAAAACTGCAAATCTAGAGACTTCTCAACTAGAAACTCAACAACTAGAAACTCCACAACAAAAAAAACTCGACAACTGAAAACTCCACAACTTGAGACTCCACAACTAGAAACTCCACAACTAGAAACTCTGCAACTAGAGACTCCACAACTAGAAACTCCACAACTAGAAACTCCACAACTACAAACTCCACAAATAGAGACTCGGCTACAAGAAATTTCATGTCTAGAAAGTCCACAACTAAAAACTTCACAACTGGAAACTCCAAAACTAGAAACTCCACAACTAGAGACTCCGCAACTAGACTCCACAACTTGAAACTCCACAACTAGAGACTCCGCAACTAGAAACTCTACAACTAGAAACTCCACAACTGGAAACTCCACAACTAGATACTCCGCAACTAGAAACTCCACAACTAGAGACTCCACAACTTGAAACTCCACAACTTTAAACTCCACAACTTGAGACTCCACAACTAGAAACTCCACAACTCAAAACTCCACAACTGGAAACTCCACAATTAGAAACTCCACAACCAGAAACTCCACAACTAGAAACTCCACAACTAAAAACTCCACAACTGGAAACTCCACAACTAGAAACTCCACAACTAGAAACTCCACAACTAGAGACTCCGCAACTAGAAACTCCACATCCAGAGACTCTGCAACTAGAAACTCCGCAACTAGAAACTCCGCAGCTAGAAACTACACAACTAGAGACTCCACAACTAGAAACTCCACAACTAGAAACTCCACAACTAGAAACTCCACAACTAAAAACTCCACAACTGGAAACTCCACAACTAGAAACTCCACAACTAGAAACTCCACAACTAGAGACTCCGCAACTAGAAACTCCACAAATAGAGACTCTGCAACTAGAAACTCCGCAACTAGAAACTCCGCAGCTAGAAACTACACAACTAGAGACTCCACAACTAGAAACTCCACCACTAGAAACTCCACAACTAGAAACTCCACAACCAGAAACTCCACAACTAGAAACTCCACAACTAGAAACTCCACAACTAGAAACTCCGCAACTAGAGACTCACCAACTAGAAACTCCACAACTAGAAATTCCACAACTACAAACTCCACAAATACAGACTCGGCAACTAGAAATTTCATATCTAGAAACTCCACAACTAAAACTGCAAAACTAGAGACTTCTCAACTAGAAACTCAACAACTAGAAACTCCACAACTAGAAACTCGACAACTGAAAACTCCACAACCTGAGACTCCGCAACTTGTAACTTCACAACTAGAAACTCCGCTATTAAAAACTCCGCAACTAGAAACTCCACAAGTAGAAACTCCACAACTTAAAACTCCACAACTAGATACTCCACAACTTTAAACTCCACAACTTGAGACTCCACAACTAGAAACTCCACAACTAGAAACTCTGCAACTAGAGACCCCAAAACTAGAAACTCCACAACTACAAACTCCACAAATAGAGACTCGGCTACAAGAAATTTCATGTCTAGAAAGTCCACAACTAAAAACTTCACAACTGGAAACTCCAAAACTAGAAACTCCACAACTAGAGACTCCGCAACTAGACTCCACAACTTGAAGCTCCACAACTAGAGACTCCGCAAGTAGAAACTCTACAACTAGAAACTCCACAACTGGAAACAACTAGATACTCCGCAACTAGAAACTCCACAACTAGAGACTCCACAACTTGAAACTCCACAACTTTAAACTCCACAACTGGAAACTTCACATTTAGAAACTCCACAACCAGAAACTCCACAGCTAGAAACTCCACAACTAAAAACTCCCCAACTGGAAACTCCACAACTAGAAACTCCACAACTAGAAACTCCACAACTAGAGACTCCACAACTAGAAACTCCACAACCAGAGACTCTGCAACTAGAAACTCCGCAACTAGAAACTCGGCAGCTAGAAACTACACAACTAGAGACTCCACAACTAGAAACTCCACAACTAGAAACTCCACAACTAGAAACTCCACAACTGAAAACTCCACAACTAGAAACTCCACAACTGAAAACTCCACAACTGGAAACTCCACAAGTAGAGACTCTGCAACTAGAAACTCCACAACCAGAAACTCCACAACTAGAGACTCCGCAACATGAAACTCCACAACTAGAAACTCCACAACTAGAGACTCTGCAACTATGGAACTCCGCAACTAGAAACTCCGCAACAAGAAATTCCAGAGCTAGAAACATCACAACTAGACACTCCGACACTAGAAACTCCACAACTTGAGACGCCGCAACTAGAAACTCCACAACTTGAAACTTCACAACGAGAAACTTCACAACTAGAAACTCTACAACTAGAGACTCCTCAACTAGAGAATTCGCAACTAGAAACTCCAAAACTAGAGACTCTGCAACTAGAAACTCCGCAGCAAGAAACTTCACAACTACAAACTCCACAATTAGAAACTCCACAACTAGAAACTCCACAACTAGATACTCCACAACTGGAAACTTTACAACTAGATACTTCACAACTGGAAACTCCACAACTAGATACTTCACAACTGGAAACTCCACAACTAGAAACTCCACAACTGGAGACTCCACAACTCGAATCTCAACAACTAGAAACTCCAGTACTAGAAACTCCACAACCACAGACACCCCAACTCCACAACTAGAAACTCCACAACATTAAACTCCAATTAGATACTCCACAACTAGAAACTCCACAACTGGAGACTCCACAAGTGGAAACTCCACAACTAGAGACTCTGCAACTAGAAACTTCACAACTAGAGACTCCGCAACTCCACAACTGAAAAATCCACAACTAGATACTCCACAACTAGAAAATCCACAACTAGAAACTCCACAACTATAGACTCAACAACTTGAAACTCCACAAGTTTAAACTCCACAACTTAAGACTCCACAACTAGAAACTCCACAACTGGAAACTCCACACCTAGAAACTCCGCAACTAGAAACTCCGCAACTAGAAACTTCACAGCTAGAGACTCCGCAACTAGAGACTCCACAACTATAAACTCCACAACTAGAAACTCCACAACCAGAGACTCTGCAATTCCACAACTAGAAACTCCACAACTGCAAACTCCTCAACTAGATACTCCGCAACTAGAAACTCCGCAACTAGAAACTCCACAACCAGAGACTCTGCAACTAGAAACTCCGCAACTAGAAACTCCGAAGTTAGAAACTACACAACTCGAGACTCCACAACTAGAAACTTCACGACTAGAAACTCCACAACTAGACACTCCACAACTAAAAACTCTTCAACTAGAAACTCCTAAACTAGAGACTCCACAACTAGAGAATCTACAACTAGAGACTTCAAACTAGAAACTCAACAACTGGAAACTCCACAACTAGAAACTCCACAACTAGATACTCCACAACTGGAAACTTTGCAACTAGATACTTCAAAACTGGAAACTCCACAACTAGATACTTCACAACTGGAAACTCCACAACTAGAAACTCCACAACTAGAGACTCCACAACTCGAATCTCAACAACTAGAAACTCCAGTACTAGAAACTCCACAACCACAGACGCCCCAACTCCACAACTAGAAACTCCACAACATTAAACTCCAACAAGATACTCCACAACTAGGAACTCCACAACTGGAGACTCCACAAGTGGAAACTCCACAACTAGAGACTCTGCAACTAGAAACTTCACAACTAGAGACTCCGCAACTCCACAACTAGAAACTCCACAACTGAAAAATCCACAACTAGATACTCCACAACTAGAAAATCCACAACTAGAAACTCCACAACTATAGACTCAACAACTTGAAACTCCACAAGTTTAAACTCCACAACTTAAGACTCCACAACTGGAAACTCCAAAACTAGAAACTCCACAAGTAGAGACTCCGCAACTAGAAACTCCGCAACAGAAGACTATACAACTAGAAACTCCACAACTAGAAACTCCAAAACAAGAAACTCCACAACTAGAAACTCCACAACTAGAAACTTCACAACTAGAGACTCCGCAACTAGAGACTCCACAACTATAAACTCCACAACTAGAAACTCCACAACCAGAGACTCTGCAATTCCACAACTAGAAACTCCACAACTGCAAACTCCACAACTAGATACTCCGCAACTAGAAACTCCGCAACTAGAAACTCCACAACCAGAGACTCTGCAACTAGAAACTCCGCAACTAGAAACTCTGCAGCTAGAAACTACACAACTAGAGACTCCACAACTAGAAACTCCGCAACTAGAAACTCCACAACTAGAAACTCCACAACTCAAAACTCCACAACTAGAAACGCCAAAACTCGAAACTCCACAACTCGAAACTCCACAACTGGAAACTCCACAACTAGACACTCCACAACTAAAAACTCTTCAACTAGAAAATCCAAAACTAGAGACTCCACAACTAGAGAATCTACAACTAGAGACTTCAAATTAGAAACTCAACAACTAGAAGCTTCAAAATTCGAAACTCTACTAGAAACTCCACAACTGGAAACTCCTCAACTAGACACTCCACAACTAGAAACTCCACAACTAGAGACTCTGGAACTATGGAACTCCGCAACTAGAAACTCCGCAACAAGAAATTCCAGAGCTAGAAACACCACAACTAGACACTCCGCAACTAGAAACTCTACAACTTAAAACTCCACAACTAGATACTCCACAACTGGAAACTCCACAACGAGAAACTCCACAACTAGAAACTCTACAACTAGAGACTCCTCAACTAGAGAATTCGCAACTAGAAACTCCAAAACTAGAGGCTCTGCAACTAGAAACTCCGCAGCTAAAAACTCCACAACTAGAAACTCCACAATTAGAAACACCACAACTAGAACCTCCACAACTAGAGATTCCGCAACTAGAGACTTCACCACTAGAAACTCCCCAACTAGATATTCCGCAACTAGAAACTCCGCAACTAGAGACTCACCAACTAGAAACTCCACAACTAGAAACTCCACAACTACAAACTCCACAAATACAGACTTGGCAACTAGAAATTCCATATCTAAAAACTCCACAACTAAAAACTGCAAAACTAGAGACTTCTCAACTAGAAACTCAACAACTAGAAACTCCACAACTAAAAACTCCACAACTGAAAACTCCACAACTTGAGACTCCGCAACTTGAAACTTCACAACTAGAAACTCCGCTATTAAATCTCGGCAACTAGAAACTCCGCAACTAGAAACTCCGCAACTTAAAACTCCACAACTAGATACTCCACAACTGGAAACTTTACAACTAGATACTTCACAACTGGAAACTCCACAACTAGATACTCCACAGCTGTAAACTCCACAACTAGAAACTCCACAACTAGAGACTCCACAACTCGAATCTCCACAACTAGAAACTCCAGTACTAGAAACTCCACAACCAGAGACTCCCCAACTTCACAACTAGAAACTTCACAACATGATACTCCAACTAGATACTCCACAACTAGAAACTCCACAAATAGAGACTCCACAACTGGAAACTCCACAACTAGAGACTCTGCAACTAGAAACTTCACAACTAGAGACTCCGCAACTCCACAACTAGAAACTCCACAACTGGAAACTCCACAACTAGAAACTCCGCAACTAGAAACTCCGCAGAAGGAGACTCTACAACTAGAAACTCCACAACTAGAAACTCCAAGACTAGAAACTCCACAACTAGAAACTTCACAACTAGAAACTCCGCCACTAGAGACTCCACCACTAGAAATTCTACAACTAGAAACTCCACAACCAGAAACTCCACAACTAGAAACTCCACAACTAGAAAATCCACAACTAGAGACTCACCAACTAGAAACTCCACAACTAGAAACTCCACAACTACAAACTCCACAAATACAGACTCGGCAACTAGAAATTCCATATCTAGAAACTCCACAACTAAAACTGCAAATATAGAGACTTCTCAACTAGAAACTCAACAACTAGAAACTCCACAACAAAAAAAACTCGACAACTGAAAACTCCACAACTTGAGACTCCGCAACTTGAAACTCCACAACTAGAAACTCCACAACTAGAAACTCCACAACTAGAGACTCCGCAACTAGAAACTCCAGATCCAGAGACTCTGCAACTAGAAACTCCGCAAATAGAAACTCCGCAGCTAGAAACTACACAACTAGAGACTCCGCAAATAGAAACTCCACAACCAGGGACTCTGCAACTAGAAACTCCGCAACTAGAAACTCCGCAGCTAGAAACTACACAACTAGAGACTCCACAACTAGAAACTCCACAACTAGAAACTCCACAAATAGAGACTCTGCAACTAGAAACTCCGCAACTAGAAACTCCGCAGCTAGAAACTACACAACTAGAGACTCCACAACTAGAAACTCCGCAACTAGAAACTCCACAACTAGAAACTCCACAACTCAAAACTCCACAACTACAAACTCCAAAACTCGAAACTCCACAACTCGAAACTCCACAACTGGAAACTCCACAACTAGACACTCCACAACTAAAAACTCTTCAACTAGAAACTCAAAAACTAGAGACTCCACAACTAGAGAATCTACAACTAGAGACCTAAAAACTCAACAACTAGGAACTTCAAAATTCGAAACTCTACTAGAAACTACACAACTGGAAACTCCACAACTAGACACTCCACAACTAGAAACTCCACAACTAGAGACTCTGCAACTATGGAACTCCGCAACTAGAAACTCCGCAACAAGAAATTGCAGAGCTAGAAACATCACAACTAGACACTCCGCTACTAGAAACTCCACAAATTGAGACGCCGCAACTAGAAACTCCACAACTTGAAACTTCACAACGAGAAACTCCACAACTAGAAACTCTACAACTAGAGACTCCTCAACTAGAGAATTCGCAACTAGAAACTCCAAAACTAGAGACTCTGCAACTAGAAACTCCGCAGCTAGAAACTCCACAACTAGAAACTCCACAATTAGAAACTCCACAACTAGAACCTCCACAACTAGAGATTCCGCAACTAGAGACTCCACCACTCGAAACTCCACAACAACAAATTCCACAACCAGAAACTCCACAACTAGAAACTCCGCAACTAGAAACTCCGCAACTAGAGACTCACCAACTATAAACTCCACAACTAGAAACTCCACAACTACAAACTCCACAAATACAGACTCGGCAACTAGAAATTCCATATCTAGAAACTCCACAACTAAAAACTGCAAAACTAGAGACTTATCATTTAGAAACTCAACAACTAGAAACTCCACAACTAAAAACTCCACAACTGAAAACTCCACAACTTGAGACTCCACAACTTGAAACTTCACAACTAGAAACTCCGCTATTAAAAACTCCGCAACTAGAAACTCCGCAACTAGAAACTCCACAACTTAAAACTCCACAACTAGATACTCCACAACTGGAAACTCCACAACTAGATACTCCACAACTGGAAACTCCACAACTAGAAACTCCACACCTAGAGACTCCACAACTCGAATCTCCACAACTAGAAACTCCAGTACTAGAAACTCCACAACCAGAGACTCCCCAAATCCACAACTAGAAACTTCAAAACATGAAACTCCAACTAGATACTCCACAACTAGAAACTCCACAAATAGAGACTCCACAACTGGAAACTCCACAACTAGAGACTCTGCAACTAGAAACTTCACAACTAGAGACTCCGCAACTCCACAACTAGAAACTCCACAACTGAAAAATCCACAACTAGATACTCCACAACTAGAAAATCCACAACAAGAAACTCCACAACTATAGACTCAACAACTTGAAACTCCACAAGTTTAAACTCCACAACTTAAGACTCCACAACTAGAAACTCCACAACTGGAAACTCCACAACTAGAAACTCCGCCACTAGAAACTCCGCAACAGAAGACTATACAACTAGAAACTCCACAACTAGAAACTCCAAAACTAGAAACTCCACAACTAGAAACTCCACAACTAGAAACTTCACAACTAGAGACTCCGCAACTAGAGACTCCACAACTATAAACTCCACAACTAGAAACTCCACAACCAGAGACTCTGCAATTCCACAACTAGAAACTCCACAACAGCAAACTCCACAACTAGATACTCTGCAACTAGAAACTCCGCAACTAGAAACTCCACAAATAGAGACTCTGCAACTAGAAACTCCGCAACTAGAAACTCCACAACTAGAAACTCCACAACTCAAAACTCCACAACTACAAACTCCAAAACTCGAAACTCCACAACTCGAAACTCCACAACTGGAAACTCCACAACTAGACACTCCACAAGTAAAAACTCTTCAACTAGAAACTCCAAAACTAGAGACTCCACAACTAGAGAATCTACAACTAGAGACCTAAAAACTCAACAACTAGAAACTTCAAAATTCGAAACTCTACTAGAAACTACGCAACTGGAAACTCCACAACTAGACACTCCACAACTAGAAACTCCACAACTAGAGACTCTGCAACTATGGAACTCCGCAACTAGAAACTCCGCAACAAGAAATTCCAGAGCTAGAAACATCACAACTAGACACTCCGCTACTAGAACCTCCACAACTAGAGATTCCGCAATTAGAGACTCCACCACTCGAAACTCCACAACTACAAATTCCACAACCAGAAACTCCACAACTAGAAACTCCGCAACTAGAAACTCCGCAACTAGAGACTCACCAACTAGAAACTCCACAACTAGAAACTCCACAACTACAAACTCCACAAATACAGACTCGGCAACTAGAAATTCTATATCTAGAAACTCCACAACTAAAAACTGCAAAACTAGAGACTTATCATTTAGAAACTCAACAACTAGAAACTCCACAACTAAAAACTCCACAACTGAGAACTCCACAACTTGAGACTCCGCAACTTGAAACTCCACAACTAGATACTCCACAACTGGAAACTCCACAACTAGAAACTCCACAACTAGAGACTCCACAACTCGAATCTCCACAACTAGAAACTCCACAACTGGAAACTCCACAACTAGAGACTCTGCAACTAGAAACTTCACAACTAGAGACACCGCAACTACACAACTAGAAACTCCACACTTGAAAAATCCACAACTAGATACTCCACAACTAGAAAATCCACAACTAGAAACTCCACAACTATAGACTCAACAACTTGAAACTCCACAAGTTTAAACTCCACAACTTAAGACTCCACAACTAGAAACTCCACAACTGGAAACTCCACAACTAGAAACTCCGCCACTAGAAACTCCGCAACAGAAGACTATACAACTAGAAACTCCACAACTAGAAACTCCAAAACTAGAAACTCCACAACTAGAAACTCCACAACTAGAAACTTCACAACTAGAGACTCCGCAACTAGATACTCCGCAACTAGAAACTCCGCAACTAGAAACTCCACAACCAGAGACTCTGCAACTAGAAACTCCGCAACTAGAAACTCCGCAGCTAGAAACTACACAACTAGAGACTCCACAACTAGAAACTTCACGACTAGAAACTCCACAACTAGACACTCCACAACTAAAAACTCTTCAACTAGAAACTCCTAAACTAGAGACTCCACAACTAGAGAATCTACAACTAGAGACTTCCAACTAGAAACTCAACAACTAGAAACTCCACAACTAAAAACTCAAACAACTAGAAACTACACAGCATGAGACTCCGGAACTTGAAACTCCACACCTAGAAACTCCGCAACTAGAAACTCTACAACTAGGAACTCCGCAACTAGAAACTCCACAACTAGAAACTCCAAAACTCGAAACTCCACTACTAGATACTCCACAACTGGAAACACCGCAGCTAGAAACTACACAACTAGAGACTCCACAACTAGAAACTTCATGACTAGAAACTCTACAACTAGACACTCCACAACTAAAAACTCTTCAACTAGAAACTCCTAAACTAGAGACTCCACAACTAGAAAATCTACAACTAGAGACTTCAAACTAGAAACTCAACAACTAGAAACTCCACAACTAAAAACTCAACAACTAGAAATTCCACAGCACGAGACTCCGGAACTTGAAACTCCACATCTAGAGACTCCAAAACTTGAAACTCCAGAACTAGAGACTCTGCAACTATAAACTCCACAACTAGAGACTCCGCAACTCCACAACTATAAACTCCACAACTGAAAAATCCACAACTAGATACTCCACAACTAGAAAATCCCCAACTAGAAACTCCACAACTATAGACTCCACAGCTTGAAACTCCACACGTTTAAACTCCACAATTTAAGACTCCACAACTAGAAACTCCACAACTAGAAACTCCTCAACTAGAAACTCCGCAACTAGAAACTCCGCAACAGGAGACTCTACAACTAGAAACTCCACAACTAGAAACTCCAAAACTAGAAACTCCACAACTAGAAACTTCACACTTGAAACTCCGCAACTAGAGACTCCACAACTGGAAACTCCACAACTTCAAACTCCACAACTAGAAACTCGACAACCAGAAACTTCACAACTAGAAACTCCACAACTAGAAACTCCGCAACGAGAGACTCCACATCTAGAAACTCCACAACTAGAAACTCCACAACTACAAACTCCACAAATACAGACTCGGCAACTAGAAATTCCATATCTAGAAACTCCACAACTAGAAACTGCAAAACTAGAGACTTCACAACTAGAAACTCAACAACTAGAAACTCCACAACTAAAAACTCCACAACTGGAAACTCCACAACTTGAGACTCCGCAACTTGAAACTTCACAACTGGAAACTCCACAACTAGATACTCCACAACTGAAAACTCCACAGCTTGAAACTCCACAACTAGACTCCAAAACTTGAAACTCCACAACTAGAGACTCCGCAACTGGAAACTTCGCAACTAGATACTCCGCAACTAGAAACTCCACAACTAGAGACTCCACAACTTGAAACTCCACAACTAGAAACTCCACAACTCAAAACTCCACAACTGGAAACTCCACAATTAGAAACTCCACAACCAGAAACTCCCCAACTAGAAACTGCACAACTAAAAACTCCACAACTGGAAACTCCACAACTAGAAACTCCATAACTAGAAACTCCACAACTAGAGACTCCGCAACTAGAAACTCCACAACCAGGGACTCTGCAACTAGAAACTCCGCAACTAGAAACTCCGCAGCTAGAAACCACACAACCTTAAGTTACGCAACTAGAAAATCCACAGCTAGAGATTCCGCAACTAGAAACTCCACAACTAGAAACTCCACAACTCAAAACTCCACAACTAGAAACTCCAAAACTCGAAACTCCACAACTCGAAACTCCACAACTGGAAACTCCAACTAGACACTCCACAACTAAAAACTCTTCAACTAGAAAATCCAAAACTAGAGACTCCACAACTAGAGAATCTACAACTAGAGACTTCAAATTAGAAACTCAACAACTAGAAGCTTCAAAATTCGAAACTATACTAGAAACTCCACAACTGGAAACTCCTCAACTAGACACTCCACAACTAGAAACTCCACAACTAGAGACTCTGGAACTATGGAACTCCGCAACTAGAAACTCCGCAACAAGAAATTCCAGAGCTAGAAACACCACAACTAGACACTCCGCAACTAGAAACTCTACAACTTAAAACTCCACAACTAGATACTCCACAACTGGAAACTCCACAACTAGAAACTCCACAACCAGAGACTCCACAACTCGAATCTCCACAACTAGAAACTCCAGTACTAGAAACTCCACAACCAGAGACTCCCCAACTCCACAACTAGAAACTTCACAACATGAAACTCCAACTAGATACTCCACAACTAGAAACTCCACAAATAGAGACTCCACAACTGGAAACTCCACAACTAGAGACTCTGCAACTAGAAACTTCACAACTAGAGACTCCGCAACTCCACAACTAGAAACTCCACAACTGAAAAATCCACAACTAGATACTCCACAACTAGAAAATCCACAACTAGAAACTCCACAATTATAGACTCAACAACTTGAAACTCCACAAGTTTAAACTCCACAACTTAAGACTCCACAACTAGAAACTCCACAACTGGAAACTCCACAACTAGAAACTCCGCAACTAGAAACTCCGCAACAGGAGACTCTACAACTAGAAACTCCACCACTAGAGACTCCACCACTAGAAACTCCACAACTAGAAACTCCACAACCAGAAACTCCTCAACTAGAAACTCCACAACTAGAGACTCCACAACTATAAACTCCTCAACTAGAAACTCCACAACCAGAGACTCTGCAATTCCACAACTAGAAACTCCACAACTGCAAACTCCACAACTAGATACTCCGCAACTAGAAACTCCGCAACTAGAAACTCCACAACTGAAAAATCCACAACTAGATACTCCACAACTAGAAACTCGACAACCAGAAACTTCACAACTAGAAACTCCACAACTAGAAACTCCGCAACGAGAGACTCCACATCTAGAAACTCCACAACTAGAAACTCCACAACTACAAACTCCACAAATACAGACTCGGCAACTAGAAATTCCATATCTAGAAACTCCACAACTAGAAACTGAAAAACTAGAGACTTCACAACTAGAAACTCAACAACTAGAAACTCCACAACTAAAAACTCCACAACTGGAAACTCCACAACTTGAGACTCCGCAACTTGAAACTTCACAACTGGAAACTCCACAACTAGATACTCCACAACTGAAAACTCCACAGCTTGAAACTCCACAACTAGACTCCAAAACTTGAAACTCCACAACTAGAGACTCCGCAACTGGAAACTTCGCAACTAGATACTCCGCAACTAGAAACTCCACAACTAGAGACTCCACAACTTGAAACTCCACAACTAGAAACTCCACAACTCAAAACTCCACAACTGGAAACTCCACAATTAGAAACTCCACAACCAGAAACTCCCCAACTAGAAACTGCACAACTAAAAACTCCACAACTGGAAACTCCACAACTAGAAACTCCATAACTAGAAACTCCACAACTAGAGACTCCGCAACTAGAAACTCCACAACCAGGGACTCTGCAACTAGAAACTCCGCAACTAGAAACTCCGCAGCTAGAAACCACACAACCTTAAGTTACGCAACTAGAAAATCCACAGCTAGAGATTCCGCAACTAGAAACTCCACAACTAGAAACTCCACAACTCAAAACTCCACAACTAGAAACTCCAAAACTCGAAACTCCACAACTCGAAACTCCACAACTGGAAACTCCAACTAGAAACTCCACAACTAAAAACTCTTCAACTAGAAAATCCAAAACTAGAGACTCCACAACTAGAGAATCTACAACTAGAGACTTCAAATTAGAAACTCAACAACTACAAGCTTCAAAATTCGAAACTATACTAGAAACTCCACAACTGGAAACTCCTCAACTAGACACTCCACAACTAGAAACTCCACAACTAGAGACTCTGGAACTATGGAACTCCGCAACTAGAAACTCCGCAACAAGAAATTCCAGAGCTAGAAACACCACAACTAGACACTCCGCAACTAGAAACTCTACAACTTAAAACTCCACAACTAGATACTCCACAACTGGAAACTCCACAACTAGAAACTCCACAACTAGAGACTCCACAACTCGAATCTCCACAACTAGAAACTCCAGTACTAGAAACTCTACAACCAGAGACTCCCCAACTCCACAACTAGAAACTTCACAACATGAAACTCCAACTAGATACTCCACAACTAGAAACTCCACAAATAGAGACTCCACAACTGGAAACTCCACAACTAGAGACTCTGCAACTAGAAACTTCACAACTAGAGACTCCGCAACTCCACAACTAGAAACTCCACAACTGAAAAATCCACAACTAGATACTCCACAACTAGAAAATCCACAACTAGAAACTCCACAATTATAGACTCAACAACTTGAAACTCCACAAGTTTAAACTCCACAACTTAAGACTCCACAACTAGAAACTCCACAACTGGAAACTCCACAACTAGAAACTCCGCAACTAGAAACTCCGCAACAGGAGACTCTACAACTAGAAACTCCACCACTAGAGACTCCACCACTAGAAACTCCACAACTAGAAACTCCACAACCAGAAACTCCTCAACTAGAAACTCCACAACTAGAGACTCCACAACTATAAACTCCTCAACTAGAAACTCCACAACCAGAGACTCTGCAATTCCACAACTAGAAACTCCACAACTGCAAACTCCACAACTAGATACTCCGCAACTAGAAACTCCGCAACTAGAAACTCCACAACTGAAAAATCCACAACTAGATACTCCACAACTAGAAAATCCACAACAAGAAACTCCACAACTATAGACTCAACAACTTGAAACTCCACAAGTTTAAACTCCACAACTTAAGACTCCACAACTAGAAACTCCACAACTGGAAACTCCACAACTAGAAACTCCGCCACTAGAAACTCCGCAACAGAAGACTATACAACTAGAAACTCCACAACTAGAAACTCCAAAACTAGAAACTCCACAACTAGAAACTCCACAACTAGAAACTTCACAACTAGAGACTCCACAACTATAAACTCCACAACTAGAAACTCCACAACCAGAGACTCTGCAATTCCACAACTAGAAACTCCACAACAGCAAACTCCACAACTAGATACTCTGCAACTAGAAACTCCGCAACTAGAAACTCCACAAATAGAGACTCTGCAACTAGAAACTCCGCAACTAGAAACTCCGCAGCTAGAAACTACACAACTAGAGACTCCACAACTAGAAACTCCGCAACTAGAAACTCCACAACTAGAAACTCCACAACTCAAAACTCCAAAACTACAAACTCCAAAACTCGAAACTCCACAACTCGAAACTCCACAACTGGAAACTCCACAACTAGACACTCCACAAGTAAAAACTCTTCAACTAGAAACTCCAAAACTAGAGACTCCACAACTAGAGAATCTACAACTAGAGACCTAAAAACTCAACAACTAGAAACTTCAAAATTCGAAACTCTACTAGAAACTACACAACTGGAAACTCCAAAACTAGACACTCCACAACTAGAAACTCCACAACTAGAGACTCTGCAACTATGGAACTCCGCAACTAGAAACTCCGCAACAAGAAATTCCAGAGCTAGAAACATCACAACTAGACACTCCGCTACTAGAACCTCCACAACTAGAGATTCCGCAATTAGAGACACCACCACTCGAAACTCAACAACTACAAATTCCACAACCAGAAACTCCACAACTAGAAACTCCGCAACTAGAAACTCCGCAACTAGAGACTCACCAACTAGAAACTCCACAACTAGAAACTCCACAACTACGAACTCCACAAATACAGACTCGGCAACTAGAAATTCTATATCTAGAAACTCCACAACTAAAAACTGCAAAACTAGAGACTTATCATTTAGAAACTCAACAACTAGAAACTCCACAACTAAAAACTCCACAACTGAGAACTCCACAACTTGAGACTCCGCAACTTGAAACTTCACAACTAGAAACTCCGCTATTAAAAACTCCGCAACTAGAAACTCCGCAACTAGAAACTCCACAACTGGAAACTCCACAACTAGAAACTCCAGAACTAGAGACTCCACAACTCGAATCTCCACAACTAGAAACTCCATTACTAGAAACTCCACAACCAGAGACTCCCCAACTCCACAACTAGAAACTTCAAAACGTGAAACTCCAACTAGATACTCCACAACTAGAAACTCCACAAATAGAGACTCCACAACTGGAAACTCCACAACTAGAGACTCTGCAACTAGAAACTTCACAACTAGAGACTCCGCAACTACACAACTAGAAACTCCACACTTGAAAAATCCACAACTTGATACTCCACAACTAGAAAATCCACAACTAGAAACTCCACAACTATAGACTCAACAACTTGAAACTCCACAAGTTTAAACTCCACAACTTAAGACTCCACAACTAGAAACTCCACAACTGGAAACTCCACAACTAGAAACTCCGCCACTAGAAACTCCGCAACAGAAGACTATACAACTAGAAACTCCACAACTAGAAACTCCAAAATTAGAAACTCCACAACTAGAAACTCCACAACTAAAAACTTCACAACTAGAGACTCCGCAACTAGAGACTCCACAACTAGAAACTCCACAACTAGAAACTCCACAACCAGAGACTCTGCAATTCCACAACTAGAAACTCTACAACAGCAAACTCCACAACTAGATACTCCGCAACTTGAAACTCCGCAACTAGAAACTCCACAACCAGAGACTCTGCAACTAGAAACTCCGCAACTAGAAACTCCGCAGCTAGAAACTACACAACTAGAGACTCCACAACTAGAAACTTCACGACTAGAAACTCCACAACTAGACACTCCACAACTAAAAACTCTTCAACTAGAAACTCCTAAACTAGAGACTCCACAACTAGAGAATCTACAACTAGAGACTTCCAACTAGAAACTCAACAACTAGAAACTCCACAACTAAAAACTCAAACAACTAGAAACTACACAGCATGAGACTCCGGAACTTGAAACTCCACACCTAGAAACTCCGCAACTAGAAACTCTACAACTAGGAACTCCGCAACTAGAAACTCCACAACTAGAAACTCCAAAACTCGAAACTCCACTACTAGATACTCCACAACTGGAAACTCCGCAGCTAGAAACTACACAACTAGAGACTCCACAACTAGAAACTTCATGACTAGAAACTCCACAACTAGACACTCCACAACTAAAAAGTCTTCAACTAGAAACTCCTAAACTAGAGACTCCACAACTAGAAAATCTACAACTAGAGACTTCAAACTAGAAACTCAACAACTAGAAACTCCACAACTAAAAACTCAAAAACTAGAAATTCCACAGCACGAGACTCCGGAACTTGAAACTCCACATCTAGAGACTCCACAACTTGAAACTCCACAACTAGAGACTCTGCAACTATAAACTCCACAACTAGAGACTCCGCAACTCCACAACTATAAACTCCACAACTGAAAAATTCACAACTAGATACTCCACAACTAGAAAATCCCCAACTAGAAACTCCAAAACTATAGACTCCACAGCTTGAAACTCCACACGTTTAAACTCCACAATTTAAGACTCCACAACTAGAAACTCCACAACTAGAAACTCCTCAACTAGAAACTCCGCAACTAGAAACTCCGCAACAGGAGACTCTACAACTTGAAACTCCACAACTAGAAACTCCAAAACTAGAAACTCCACAACTAGAAACTTCACACTAGAAACTCCGCAACTAGAGACTCCACAACTGGAAACTCCACAACTTCAAACTCCACAACTAGAAACTCGACAACCAGAAACTTCACAACTAGAAACTCCACAACTAGAAACTCCGCAACGAGAGACTCCACATCGAGAAACTCCACAACTAGAAACTCCACAACTACAAACTCCACAAATACAGACTCGGCAACTAGAAATTCCATATCTAGAAACTCCACAACTAGAAACTGCAAAACTAGAGACTTCACAACTAGAAACTCAACAACTAGAAACTCCACAACTAAAAACTCCACAACTGGAAACTCCACAACTTGAGACTCCGCAACTTGAAACTTCACAACTGGAAACTCCACAACTAGATACTCCACAACTGGAAACTCCACAGCTTGAAACTCCACAACTAGACTCCAAAACTTGAAACTCCACAACTAGAGACTCCGCAACTGGAAACTTCGCAACTAGATACTCCGCAACTAGAAACTCCACAACTAGAGACTCCACAACTTGAAACTCCACAACTAGAAACTCCACAACTCAAAACTCCACAACTGGAAACTAAACATTTAGAAGCTCCACAACCAGAAACTCACCAACTAGAAACTGCACAACTAAAAACTCCACAACTGGAAACTCCACAACTAGAAACTCCATAACTAGAAACTCCACAACTAGAGACTCCGCAACTAGAAACTCCACAACCAGGGACTCTGCAACTAGAAACTCCGCAACTAGAAACTCCGCAGCTAGAAACTACACAACTAGAGACTCCACAACTAGAAACTCCACAACTAGAAACTCCACAACTAGAAACTCCACAACTTGAAACCACACAACCTTAAGTTACGCAACTAGAAAATCCACAGCTAGAGATTCCGCAACTAGAAACTCCACAACTAGAAACTCCACAACTCAAAACTCCACAACTAGAAACTCCAAAACTCGAAACTCCACAACTCGAAACTCCACAACTGGAAACTCCAACTAGACACTCCACAACTAAAAACTCTTCAACTAGAAAATCCAAAACTAGAGACTCCACAACTAGAGAATCTACAACTAGAGACTTCAAATTAGAAACTCAACAACTAGAAGCTTCAAAATTCGAAACTCTACTAGAAACTCCACAACTGGAAACTCCTCAACTAGACACTCCACAACTAGAAACTCCACAACTAGAGACTCTGGAACTATGGAACTCCGCAACTAGAAACTCCGCAACAAGAAATTCCAGAGCTAGAAACACCACAACTAGACACTCCGCAACTAGAAACTCTACAACTTAAAACTCAACAACTAGATACTCCACAACTGGAAACTCCACAACTAGAAACTCCACAACTAGAGACTCCACAACTCGAATCTCCACAACTAGAAACTCCAGTACTAGAAACTCCACAACCAGAGACTCCCCAACTCCACAACTAGAAACTTCACAACATGAAACTCCAACTAGATACTCCACAACTAGAAACTCCACAAATAGAGACTCCACAACTGGAAACTCCACAACTAGAGACTCTGCAACTAGAAACTTCACAACTAGAGACTCCGCAACTCCACAACTAGAAACTCCACAACTGAAAAATCCACAACTAGATACTCCACAACTAGAAAATCCACAACTAGAAACTCCACAATTATAGACTCAACAACTTGAAACTCCACAAGTTTAAACTCCACAACTTAAGACTCCACAACTAGAAACTCCACAACTGGAAACTCCACAACTAGAAACTCCGCAACTAGAAACTCCGCAACAGGAGACTCTACAACTAGAAACTCCACCACTAGAGACTCCACCACTAGAAACTCCACAACTAGAAACTCCACAACCAGAAACTCCTCAACTAGAAACTCCACAACTAGAAACTCCACAACTAGAGACTCACCAACTAGAAACTCCACAACTACAAACTCCACAACTACAAACTCCACAAATACAGACTCGGCAACTAGAAATTCCATATCTAGAAACTCCACAACTAAAACTGCAAAACTAGAGACTTCTCAACTAGAAACTCAACAACTAGAAACTCCACAACTAAAAACTCCACAACTGAAAACTCCACAACTTGAGACTCCGCAACTTGAAACTTCACAACTAGAAACTCCGCTATTAAAAACTCCGCAACTAGAAACTCCACAACTAGAAAGTCCACAACTTAAAACTCCACAACTAGAAACTCCACCATTTTAAACTCCACAACTTGAGACTCCACAACTAGAAACTCCACAACTAGAAACCCTGCAACTAGAGACTACACAACTAGAAACTCCACAACTAGAAACTCCCCAACTACAAACTCCACAAATAGAGAATCGGCTACAAGAAATTTCATGTCTAGAAAGTCCAGAACTAAAAACTGCACAACTGGAAACTCCACAACTAAAAACTCCACAACTAGGGACTCCGCAACTAGACTCCACAACTTGAAACTCCACAACTAGAGACTCCGCAACTAGAAACTCCACAACTAGAAACTCCACAACTGGAAACTCCACAACTAGATACTCCGCAACTAGAAACTCCACAACTAGAGACTCCACAACTTGAAACTCCACAGCTTTAAACTCCACAACTTGAGACTCCACAACTAGAAACTCCACAACTCAAAACTCCACAACTGGAAACTCCACAATTAGAAACTCCACAACCAGAAACTCCACAACTAGAAACTCCACAACTAAAAACTCCACAACTTGAAACTCCGCAACTCGAAACTCCGCAGCTACAAACTACACAACTAGAGACTCCACAACTAGAAACTCCACAACTAGAAACTCCACAACTTGAAATCTCACAACCTTAAGTTACGCAACTAGAAAATCCACAGCTAGAGATTCCGCAACTAGAAACTCCACAACTAGAAACTCCACAACTCAAAACTCCACAACTAGAAACTCCAAAACTCGAAACTCCACAACTAGAAACTCCACAACTGGAAACTCCACAACTAGACACTCCACAACTAAAACTCTTCAACAAGAAAATCCAAAACTAGAGACTCCACAACTAGAGAATCTACAACTAGAGACTTCAAACTAGAAACTCAACAACTAGAAGCTTCAAAATTCGAAACTCTACTGGAAACTACACAACTGGATACTCCACAACTAGAAACTCCACAACTAGAAACTTCACAACTAGAGACTCCGACACTAGAGACTCCACAACTATAAACCCCACAACTAGAAACTCCACAACCAGAGACTCTGCAATTCCACAACTAGAAACTCCACAACTGCAAACTCCACAACTAGATACTCCGCAACTAGAAACTCCGCAACTAGAAACTCCACAACTAGAGACTCTGCAACTAGAAACTCCGCAGCTAGAAACTACACAACTAGAGACTCCACAACTAGAAACTTCACGACTAGAAACTCCACAACTATACACTCCACAACTAAAAACTCTTCAACTAGAAACTTCTAAACTAGAGACTCCACAACTAGAGAATCTACAACTAGAGACTTCAAACTAGAAACTCAACAAATAGAAACTCCACAACTAAAAACTCAACAACTAGAAACTCCACAGCATGAGACTCCGGAACTTGAAACTCCACACCTAGAAACTCCGCAACTAGAAACTCCACAACTAGGAACTCCGAAACTAGAAACTCCACAACTAGAAACTCCACAACTCGAAACTCCACTACTAGATACTCCACAACTGGAAACTCCGCAGCTAGAAACTACACAACTAGAGACTCCACAACTAGAAACTTCACGACTAGAAACTCCACAACTAGACACTCCACAACTAAAAACTCTTCCACGAGAAAATCCTAAACTAGAGACTCCACAACTAGAGAATCTACAACTAGAGACTTCAAACTAGAAACTCAAAAACTAGAAACTCCACAACTAAAAACTCAACAACTAGAAACTCCACAGCATGAGACTCCGGAACTTGAAACTCAACATCTAGAGACTCCACAACTTGAAACTCCACAACTAGAGACTCTGAAACTAGAAACTCCACAACTAGAGACTCCGCAACTCCACAACTATAAACTCCACAACTGAAAAATCCACAACTAGATACTCCACAACTAGAAAATCCCCAACTAGAAACTCCACAACTATAGACTCAACAGCTTGAAACTCCACACGTTTAAACTCCACAATTTAAGACTCCACAACTAGAAACTCCACAACTAGAAACTCCCCAACTAGAATCTCCGCAACTAGAAACTCCGCAACAGGAGACTCTACAACTAGAAACTCCACAACTAGAAACTCCAAAACTAGAAACTCCACAACTAGAAACTTCACAACTAGAAACTCCGCAACTAGAGACTCCACAACGGGTAACTCCACAACTTCAAACTCCACAACTAGAAACTCCACAACCAGAAACTTCACAACTAGAAACTCCACAACTAGAAACTCCGCAACGAGAGACTCCACATCTAGAAACTCCGCAACTAGAAACTCCACAACTACAAACTCCACAAATACAGACTCAGCAACTAGAAATTCCATATCTAGAAACTCCACAACTACAAACTGCAAAACTAGAGACTTCACAACTAGAAACTCAACAACTAGAAACTTCACAACTAAAAACTCCACAACTGGAAACTCCACAACTTGAGACTCCGCAACTTGAAACTTCACAACTGGAAACCCCACAACTAGATACTCCACAACTGGAAACTCCACAGCTTGAAACTCCATCACTAGACTCCACAACTTGAAACTCCACAACTAGAGACTCCGCAACTGGAAACTTCACAACTAGATACTCCGCAACTGGAAACTCCACAACTAGAAACTCCACAACTAGAGACTCCGCAACTAGACTCCACAACTTGAAACTCCACAACTAGAGACTCCGCAACTAGAAACTCCACAACTAGAAACTCCACAACTGGAAACTCCACAACTAGATACTCCGCAACTAGAAACTCCTCAACAAGAGACTCCACAACTTGAAACTCCACAGCTTTAAACTCCACAACTTGAGACTCCACAACTAGAAACTCCACAACTCAAAACTCCACAACTGGAAACTCCACAATTAGAAACTCCACAACCAGAAACTCCACAACTAGAAACTTCACAACTGAAAACTCCACAACTTGAAACTCCGCAACTCGAAACTCTGCAGCTAGAAACTACACAACTAGAGACTCCACAACTAGAAACTCCACAACTAGAAACTCCACAACTTGAAACCTCACAACCTTAAGTTACGCGACTAGAAAATCCACAGCTAGAGATTCCGCAACTAGAAACTCCACAACTAGAAACTCCACAACTCAAAACTCCACAACTAGAAACTCCGAAACTCAAAACTCTACAACTAAAAACTCCACAACTGGAAACTCCACAACTAGACACTCCACAACTAAAACTCTTCAACTAGAAAATCCAAAACTAGAGACTCCACAACTAGAGAATCTACAACTAGAGACTTCAAACTAGAAACTCAACAACTAGAAGCTTCTAAATTCGAAACTCTACTGGAAACTACACAACTGGATACTCCACAACTAGACACTACACAACTAGAAAATCCACAACTAGAGACTGGAACTATGGAACTCCGCAACTAGAAACTCCGCAACAAGAAATTCCAGTGCTAGAAACACCACAACTAGACACTCCGCAACTAGAAACTCCACAATTTGAGACGCCGCAACTAGAAACTCCACAACTAGACACTCCACAACTAGAAAATCCACAACTAGAGACTCTGGAACTATGGAACTCCGCAACTAGAAACTCCGCAACAAGAAATTCCAGAGCTAGAAACACCACAACTAGACACTCCGCAACTAGAAACTCCACACTTTGAGACGCCGCAACTAGAAACTCCACAACTTGAAACTTCACAACGAGAAACTCCACAACTAGAAAATCTACAACTAGAGACTCCTCAACTAGAGAATTCGCAACTAGAAACTCCAAACCTAGAGACTCTGCAACCAGAAACTCCGCAGCTAGAAACTCCACAACTAGAAACTCCACAATTAGAAACTCCACAACTAGAAATTCCACAACCAGAAACTCCACAACTAGAAACTCCGCAACTAGAAACTCTGCAACAGAAGACTCTACAACTAGAAACTCCACAACTAGAAACTCCAAAACTAGAAACTCCACAACTAGCAACTCCACAACTAGAAACTTCACAACTAGAGACTCCGCAACTAGAGACTCCACAACTATAAACCCCACAACTAGAAACTCCACAACTAGAAACTCCGCAGCTAGAAACTACACAACTAGAGACTCCACAACTAGAAACTCCACAACTAGCAACTCCACAACTAGAAACTCCACAACTAAAAACTCCACAACTGGAAACTCCACAACTAGAAACTCCAAAACTAGAAACTCCACAACTAGAGACTCCGCAACTAGAAACTCCACAATTAGAAACTCCACAACCAGAAAATCCACAACTAGAAACTCCAAAACTAAAAACTCCACAACTGGAAACTCCACAACTAGAAACTCCACAACTAGAGACTCCGCAACTAGAAACTCCACAACCTGAGACTCTGCAACTAGAAACTCCGCAGCTAGAAACTACACAACTAGAGACTCCACAACTAGAAACTCCACAACTAGAAACTCCACAACTAGAAACTCCACAACTAAAAACTCCACAACTGGAAACTCCACAACTAGAAACTCCACAACTAGAAACTCCACAACTAGAGACTCCGCAACTAGAAACTCCACAACCAGAGACTCTGCAACTAGAAACTCTGCAACTAAAAACTCCGCAGCTAGAAACTACACAACTAGAGACTCCACAACTAGAAACTCCGCAACTAGAAACTCCACAACTAGAAACTCCACAACTCAAAACTCCACAACTAGAAACTCCAAAACTCGAAACTCCACAACTCGAAACTCCACAACTGGAAACTCCACAACTAGACACTCCACAACTAAAAACTCTTCAACTAGAAACTCCAAAACTAGAGACTCCACAACTAGAGAATCTACAACTAGAGACTTCAAACTAAAAACTCAACAACTAGAAACTTCGAAATTCGAAACTCTACTAGAAACTACACAACCAGAAACTCCACAACTAGAAACTCCACAACTAGAAACTCCACAACTAGAAACTCCACAACTACAAACTCCACAAATACAGACTCGGCAACTAGAAATTCCATATCTAAAAACTCCACAACTAAAAACTGCAAAACTAGAGACTTCTCAACTAGAAACTCAACAACTAGAAACTCCACAACTAAAAACTCCACAACTGAAAACTCCACAACTTGAGACTCCGCAACTTGAAACTTCACAACTAGAAACTCCGCTATTAAAAAATCCGCAACTAGAAACTCCGCAACTAGAAACTCCACAACTTAAAACTCCACAACTAGATAATCCACAACTGGAAACTTTACAACTAGATACTTCACAACTGGAAACTCCACAACTAGATACTTCACAACTGGAAACTCCACAACTAGAAACTCCACAACTAGAGACTCCACAACTCGAATCTCAACAACTAGAAACTCCAGTACTAGAAACTCCACAACCACAGACGCCCCAACTCCACAACTAGAAACTCCACAACATTAAACTCCAACAAGATACTCCACAACTAGGAACTCCACAACTGGAGACTCCACAAGTGGAAACTCCACAACTAGAGACTCTGCAACTAGAAACTTCACAACTAGAGACTCCGCAACTCCACAACTAGAAACTCCACAAGTTTAAACTCCACAACTTAAGACTCCACAACTGGAAACTCCAAAACTAGAAACTCCACAACTAGAGACTCCGCAACTAGAAACTCCGCAACAGAAGACTATACAACTAGAAACTCCACAACTAGAAACTCCAAAACTAGAAACTCCACAACTAGAAACTCCACAACTAGAAACTTCACAACTAGAGACTCCGCAACTAGAGACTCCACAACTATAAACTCCACAACTAGAAACTCCACAACCAGAGACTCTGCAATTCCACAACTAGAAACTCCACAACTGCAAACTCCACAACTAGATACTCCGCAACTAGAAACTCCGCAACTAGAAACTCCACAACCAGAGACTCTGCAACTAGAAACTCCGCAACTAGCAACTCCGCAGCTAGAAACTACACAACTAGAGACTCCACAACTAGAAACTCCGCAACTAGAAACTCCACAACTAGAAACTCCACAACTCAAAACTCCACAACTAGAAACTCCAAAACTCGAAACTCCACAACTCGAAACTCCACAACTGGAAACTCCCCAACTAGACACTCCACAACTAAAAACTCTTCAACTAGAAACTCCAAAACTAGAGACTCCACAACTAGAGAATCTACAACTAGAGACTTCAAACTAGAAACTCAACAACTAGAAACTTCAAAATTCGAAACTCTACTAGAAACTACACAACTGGAAACTCTACAACTAGACACTCCACAACTAGAAACTCCACAACTAGAGACTCTGCAACTATAGAACTCCGCAACTAGAAACTCCGCAACAAGGAATTCCAGAGCTAGAAACACCACACCTAGACACTCCGCAACTAGAAACTCCACAACTTGAGACGCCACAACTAGAAACTCCACAACTCGAAACTTCACAACGAGAAACTCCACAACTAGAAACTCTACAACTAGAGACTCCTCAACTAGAGAATTCGCAACTAGAAACTCCAAAACTAGAGACTCTGCAACTAGAAACTCCGCAGCTAGAAACTCCACAACTATAAACTCCACAATTAGAAACTCCACAACTAGAACCTCCACAACTAGAGATTCCGCAACTAGAGACTCCACCACTAGAAACTCCACAACTACAAATTCCACAATCAGAAACTCCACAACTAGAAACTCCGCAACTAGAAACTCCGCAACTAGAGACTCACCAACTAGAAACTCCACAACTAGAAACTCTACAACTACAAACTCCACAAATACAGACTCGGCAACTAGAAATTCCATATCTAGAAACTACACAACTAAAAACTGCAAAACTAGAGACTTATAATTTAGAAACTCCACAACTAGAAACTCCACAACTAAAAACTCCACAACTGAAAACTCCACAACTTGAGACTCCACAACTTGAAACTTCACAACTAGAAACTCTGCTATTAAAAACTCCGCAACTAGAAACTCCGCAAATAGAAACTCCACAACTAGATACTCCACAACTGGAAACTTTACAACTAGATACTTCACAACTGGAAACTCCACAACAAGATACTCCACAACTGGAAACTCCACAACTAGAAACTCCACAACTAGAGACTCCACAACTCAAATCTCCACAACTAGAAACTCCAGTACTAGAAACTCCACAACTAGAAACTCGGCAGCTAGAAACTACACAACTAGAGACTCCACAACTAGAAACTCCACAACTAGAAACTCCACAACTAGAAACTCCACAACTGAAAACTCCACAACTAGAAACTCCACAACTAGAGACTCCACAACTCAAATCTCCACAACTAGAAACTCCAGTACTAGAAACTCCGCAACTAGAGACTCACCAACTAGAAACTTCACAACTAGAAACTCCACAACTACAAACTCCACAAATACAGACTCGGCAACTAGAAATTCCATATCTAGAAACTACACAACTAAAAACTGCAAAACTAGAGACTTATAATTTAGAAACTCAACAACTAGAAACTCCACAACTAAAAACTCCACAACTGAAAACTCCACAACTAGAGACTCCGCAACTAGAAACTCCACAACCAGAAACTCCACAACTAGAGACTCCGTAACTAGAAACTCCACAACTAGAAATTCCACAACTAGAAACTCCACAACTAGAAACTCTGCAACTAGAGACTCCACAACTAGAAACTCCACAACTCAAAACTCCACAACTAGAAACTCCAAAACTCGAAACTCCACAACTCGAAACTCCACAACTGGAAACTCCACAACTAGACACTCCACAACTAAAAACTCTTCAACTAGAAACTCCAAAACTAGAGACTCCACAACTAGAGAATCTACAACTAGAGACTTCAAACTAAAAACTCAACAACTAGAAACTTCGAAATTCGAAACTCTACTAGAAACTACACAACCAGAAACTCCACAACTAGAAACTCCACAACTAGAAACTCCACAACTAGAAACTCCACAACTACAAACTCCACAAATACAGACTCGGCAACTAGAAATTCCATATCTAAAAACTCCACAACTAAAAACTGCAAAACTAGAGACTTCTCAACTAGAAACTCAACAACTAGAAACTCCACAACTAAAAACTCCACAACTGAAAACTCCACAACTTGAGACTCCGCAACTTGAAACTTCACAACTAGAAACTCCGCTATTAAAAAATCCGCAACTAGAAACTCCGCAACTAGAAACTCCACAACTTAAAACTCCACAACTAGATAATCCACAACTGGAAACTTTACAACTAGATACTTCACAACTGGAAACTCCACAACTAGATACTTCACAACTGGAAACTCCACAACTAGAAACTCCACAACTAGAGACTCCACAACTCGAATCTCAACAACTAGAAACTCCAGTACTAGAAACTCCACAACCACAGACGCCCCAACTCCACAACTAGAAACTCCACAACATTAAACTCCAACAAGATACTCCACAACTAGGAACTCCACAACTGGAGACTCCACAAGTGGAAACTCCACAACTAGAGACTCTGCAACTAGAAACTTCACAACTAGAGACTCCGCAACTCCACAACTAGAAACTCCACAAGTTTAAACTCCACAACTTAAGACTCCACAACTGGAAACTCCAAAACTAGAAACTCCACAACTAGAGACTCCGCAACTAGAAACTCCGCAACAGAAGACTATACAACTAGAAACTCCACAACTAGAAACTCCAAAACTAGAAACTCCACAACTAGAAACTCCACAACTAGAAACTTCACAACTAGAGACTCCGCAACTAGAGACTCCACAACTATAAACTCCACAACTAGAAACTCCACAACCAGAGACTCTGCAATTCCACAACTAGAAACTCCACAACTGCAAACTCCACAACTAGATACTCCGCAACTAGAAACTCCGCAACTAGAAACTCCACAACCAGAGACTCTGCAACTAGAAACTCCGCAACTAGCAACTCCGCAGCTAGAAACTACACAACTAGAGACTCCACAACTAGAAACTCCGCAACTAGAAACTCCACAACTAGAAACTCCACAACTCAAAACTCCACAACTAGAAACTCCAAAACTCGAAACTCCACAACTCGAAACTCCACAACTGGAAACTCCCCAACTAGACACTCCACAACTAAAAACTCTTCAACTAGAAACTCCAAAACTAGAGACTCCACAACTAGAGAATCTACAACTAGAGACTTCAAACTAGAAACTCAACAACTAGAAACTTCAAAATTCGAAACTCTACTAGAAACTACACAACTGGAAACTCTACAACTAGACACTCCACAACTAGAAACTCCACAACTAGAGACTCTGCAACTATAGAACTCCGCAACTAGAAACTCCGCAACAAGGAATTCCAGAGCTAGAAACACCACACCTAGACACTCCGCAACTAGAAACTCCACAACTTGAGACGCCACAACTAGAAACTCCACAACTCGAAACTTCACAACGAGAAACTCCACAACTAGAAACTCTACAACTAGAGACTCCTCAACTAGAGAATTCGCAACTAGAAACTCCAAAACTAGAGACTCTGCAACTAGAAACTCCGCAGCTAGAAACTCCACAACTATAAACTCCACAATTAGAAACTCCACAACTAGAACCTCCACAACTAGAGATTCCGCAACTAGAGACTCCACCACTAGAAACTCCACAACTACAAATTCCACAATCAGAAACTCCACAACTAGAAACTCCGCAACTAGAAACTCCGCAACTAGAGACTCACCAACTAGAAACTCCACAACTAGAAACTCTACAACTACAAACTCCACAAATACAGACTCGGCAACTAGAAATTCCATATCTAGAAACTACACAACTAAAAACTGCAAAACTAGAGACTTATAATTTAGAAACTCCACAACTAGAAACTCCACAACTAAAAACTCCACAACTGAAAACTCCACAACTTGAGACTCCACAACTTGAAACTTCACAACTAGAAACTCTGCTATTAAAAACTCCGCAACTAGAAACTCCGCAAATAGAAACTCCACAACTAGATACTCCACAACTGGAAACTTTACAACTAGATACTTCACAACTGGAAACTCCACAACAAGATACTCCACAACTGGAAACTCCACAACTAGAAACTCCACAACTAGAGACTCCACAACTCAAATCTCCACAACTAGAAACTCCAGTACTAGAAACTCCACAACTAGAAACTCGGCAGCTAGAAACTACACAACTAGAGACTCCACAACTAGAAACTCCACAACTAGAAACTCCACAACTAGAAACTCCACAACTGAAAACTCCACAACTAGAAACTCCACAACTAGAGACTCCACAACTCAAATCTCCACAACTAGAAACTCCAGTACTAGAAACTCCGCAACTAGAGACTCACCAACTAGAAACTTCACAACTAGAAACTCCACAACTACAAACTCCACAAATACAGACTCGGCAACTAGAAATTCCATATCTAGAAACTACACAACTAAAAACTGCAAAACTAGAGACTTATAATTTAGAAACTCAACAACTAGAAACTCCACAACTAAAAACTCCACAACTGAAAACTCCACAACTAGAGACTCCGCAACTAGAAACTCCACAACCAGAAACTCCACAACTAGAGACTCCGTAACTAGAAACTCCACAACTAGAAATTCCACAACTAGAAACTCCACAACTAGAAACTCTGCAACTAGAGACTCCACAACTAGAAACTCCACAACTACAAACTCCACAAATAGAGACTCGGCTACAAGACATTTCATGTCTAGAAAGTCCACAACTAAAAACTTCACAACTGGAAACTCCTAAACTAGAAACTCCACAACTAGAGTCTCCGCAACTAGACTCCACAACTTGAAGCTCCACAACTAGAGACTCCGCAAGTAGAAACTCCACAACTAGAAACTCCACAACTGGAAACTCCACAACTACCTCACCCGCTACGCCGAGACAAAAGCCTTGCCAAAAGGCAGTGCGTACGAGGTAGCTAAGTTCTCCGTCGAAAATATCGTCCTACGTCACGGCGCCCCGGAGGTCCTTATCACCGACAGAGGAACGGCATTCACTGCCGACTTAACTCAAGCGATCTTGGCATACAGCCAAACAAACCATCACCGGACGACAGCGTACCACCCACAGACCAACGGCCTCACCGAGCGCCTTAACAAGACGATCGCCGACATGCTGTCAATGTACGTCGATGTCGAACACAAGACGTGGGACGCCATTCTTCCGTATGTGACCTTCACATACAACACGGCGGTGCAGGAGACGACGCAGATATCTCCATACAAATTGGTCTACGGAAGGAGCCCGGCAACGACGCTCGATGCCATGTTACCCAACGTCACCGACGAAGAAAACCTAGATGTGAGCGAGTACCTTCAACGCGCCGAAGAAGCCCGACAACTTGCGCGTCTCCGTATCAAGAATCAACAGACGACCGACAGCCACCGTTACAACCTTCGACGACGCTTCGTGCAATACCAGCCCGGTGAACGTGTTTGGGTGTGGACGCCGATACGCCGACGTGGACTAAGTGAAAAGCTTCTGCGACGGTACTTCGGACCGTACAGGGTGGTTCGACGGCTCGGCCCACTTGATTACGAGGTTGTCTCCGACGGCGTCACGAACTCTCAACGACGCCGATCGCGACCTGAAGTCGTCCATGTCGCGCGCCTCAAGCCGTTTCATGCGCGTTAACAAACTGAACCAGTTTTTTTGTATTATTGTTGTATCGTAATTTATTCATTGTACTTTCTTGCATTATTATTGTACTTTCATCTTTAGTTAAAGCATCGGGACGATGCCTTTTTTTGAGAGGGGGGCAATGCCACGTTCCATTTCCCAAGTTTTTGTTATCATCCCTAAACACCACACGATTCTCAGCGCAAACCGCGCCCGCAGTTTTCTAGAAGGTTCCGGACTGTAGTAGATCATTTCGATAAGATCACGCCCACTGTGCGAACGGTACAGATTGTTCTGGAACCTACGCCACCGCCAGCGATAACGCTAGAACATTCAACGGCAAGAGTATAAATGCCGACGCGCTTCGCCGCCTGTCAGTTGTTGATCGAAGGCCGACGCTGCGTTCGCCGCTATCAGTCCGAGACTGCTATCTGTGCAAGACTGGTGCTGTAATTAGACTTTCCCTTTACCGGGCACAGGTTCGCCCAAATAAACAGGTAAATTACAACACGAAGTTTCCTGTCTTCGGCACGTCACGACCTCGTGACAATATGTATAACTGTTGCACTCGCAGTCGTTTGCAACAGTACGATACGTAAGGCATTTGACTCGAGCACAGAGGGAAGCCCAGCTTAGAGGCTTGTCCCGCAACTTGATCAATCGACCTTAGCAGGGAGGTGGCTAGAGTACACACTTTTTTGGACTAAGAAGAGTGCCCGCCTGCAAATGCTCCCAACTTTTCTAATAAAGTTTATTTCTCCCCATCTGCAAATATTTCACAGAGAACAGTAGAAGCGTATAAATGGCTCAGCATCGTTATATTACTGAAAATATTAATTAAACGCACATGAATTCATGTTGCCTACTGTTATAGAAGCTGCCGTCAAACTGACCAACGGTCATCTTTTTTAAATTATGCTCCAAAGGAGATACTGTCCGTCAATGCCGAGAAATATTACCTCAGCAATGCACTGGTTATTGTGCACACATAATTTTAACGCAATGAGTTTTCACAGATTTGCGATGTCGCATATCATGCAGGTGATTTTACGGAACGCAAACATTATTTGCAATCAGGGAAATATCATCTAAGGGAGGTGGTGTGCAAAACAACAACAAATGAGGAACTAACGTGAAATTGGCGCAAACTATCAACTCAGAATTTATTGAAAAGATAACCGAAACATACTAAAATAGATATGCCGGGTTAGATGAATGCAAAAAGACACGAGCAACCAAAGATGATTTGGATGGCGCGCTTCCGAGAAGTCCAAATGTGTGGCAAGTAGCGAGACCGTGGATCTCGCGACGAGAGAATCACCTGCTCTGTAAACGGGATACGCTTCTTCAGTTTCTTGCACTACATTATCCTTCATCCTAGATTGCAATGCCGTGTAAGCAGATAAGACTGAACAGCCGTATTCTCCACAGTGCAAAGCTTGGAA
Organism: Rhipicephalus microplus; assembly: GCF_043290135.1. NCBI lineage: Eukaryota > Metazoa > Arthropoda > Arachnida > Ixodida > Ixodidae > Rhipicephalus > Rhipicephalus microplus. The sequence goes on along the minus strand of NW_027464599.1, from coordinate 7,136,575 downwards.
CACGGCGATTTTTTTAGCAAAGCTAGAGGGTACTTGAACAGGAGAATAATGCTTGGAACGGCCGCAGCACTATTGTACAAAACGTCAAGTCCAAACACGACCAAGCCGCTTGAGGCGCCATGACTGGTAGTCTGCATTGTGTAATAGTTTTAGGAGTTACGCACGGCTCAATTGAAATAGTGGAGAGGTAGACAGGCCACTAAAGGCCCGGGTTCGAATATCCGCTGTGCATATTTAGTTTGAATTTTTTAGTGGAACTTCTTGAAGCTGTGTTTCTTATATTTGTTTGTTAAGATCACTTTCAGTTGGTACGTGTGGCTACAAAAACTAACTTGAAATGTGATGTATAATTTAAGAAATCAGAAGTTTAGCTTATTTGAAGTGCCGTCGCATGGCCTTAAATGAAAAAGTAAAATATGATTCCTGGAATTTTTCGTATTCCCAAATGGAGTTGTACTTTATGTTTGTCTCAAACGCCTTACTCACCCTTGCCTCGCTCATCTCCTTCGACCGTCTTCTTTTCAAAGTAACGCAGGCACAAAGAATTATCAAAACAGCGAAAACAAGGAAGCAAGCGCGAAACAGAAAAGAAGAGGTAGGCTATAAGTAGGAAGAAAAATGAGAGCAAGAAAGAGAAATACATAAAGAGGAGAAGAAATAAATAAAAATAGGTACAGAAAAACGGCAAAAAAGGAGAAAAAGAAAAAATTAGAGAACAAAAGATGCAAGGAAGGTTGTAGTTCGCAATTTTTTGAGGCTTTGCTCCCTAGTACAAGGCTACCTTTTATTTTTCTTGCATAAGAACACCGCAAAAGCTTCAATTTTCGTCATTTGGGACATCGTTCACTATGTGCATATGGCTCCCGATCTCCGTGAGTCAATCCAAAGTGTCATCTGATCCAATACCTTGTTACTTACCGACAACGCTATTGTGGGTGGTGACTGCGCCTCTCCGAAAGTGTGCACTGATTTCGGCTGTGCTCGAATGACGTTTTCCTACCTTTGCGTCGTACATTTCGAGTGCATCATGCTTGGTGCCCTAAGAGGAACATAGTAACCGAGTTGTGGCCAAATTTCACATAATCAATGCAGGTTTCGGTACCTTAAATAAGCTGGCTGGGTGAGAGAATAGGCCTGAATTATCATATTTTTCGAAATAGCGGGGGTCGAATTAACAAGCTTTTGTTATATGAGAACTCTTATGCAGTTAAATATGAGTACACTGCCTATTATTAAGAGTCCTCCGAAATAGTTAGCTTTGTGAACTATCTGATTTATTTAGAAAGTGAAATTCAAGGTGATGGAGAAATAAGGCATTCTCCGTATACGGTCATCCTTTTTACAATGGTGAAATGAGACTCTAGTTTGCACATGGAATGGTCAGTCCAAAAAGAGCTTAAATCTGGCATACTTCGAGGAAGCATTTTTGCAGCCTTTTCTGATTGGAATTGGGGGAATTAAAACACTGATAAATTGGCTTAATTTACAATTATTTTAGATGATAACAACTTATCTTTTGTGGAAAAATTTAATAAAAACTTGACAAGAAGAGCTAATGTAAACCAAATTGGTATAATTTGCGTGAATTAAAACCTCCTCAAGTACCATGCCAAAACTTAGGTGGTATTGTTTCAGCTTGAATTGACTTGTATAGAGCTAAGTACAACTCAGATAGCAAATGTGCATACAGCGGAGGCTCTCGACTAAGAGTGTATTGAGCACAATAATAAGGTGCACGCTCACGCAATTGCAGTTATATATGTCCCTCTGAATTATGATGACATCTTTATCAGACAAAGTAGAAGGTGCGTCGATGGGAGATTATGAAGGCGTAAAAAACGAACGTAATGATCTATTATCGAACCTGGGAGCACACCAGATAAAGCATCAATTCAAGCAATAATTTCATAATTGTTCCAGTAACCCAGTTATAGAAAGCCAGTGCCCTACTCCTTTAAACGATTTTTTTTTATAAACATGTTCTCGTCAACTACAAATGTTACTCTGCCTGTATGACGGAGTGTATATATATATATATATATATATATATATATATATATATATATATATATATACATAATATATTGTGAAGAAGAAGATGTGCCTGCAGCGAGCAGCATCGCCAACGCCAGTCTCTCTCGGCTCGTGCTTCGATTCGCTGCTGTGCTGCTCTGTGCTGCTCTGTGCTGGAGGGTTCAACACGCTGTCTTGCCGTTGTCGTTAATGACTAATAAACCTCATCACATTTGGTGGAGGGTGCTGTTTATCCCCGTCGCTACACCCTGGAGCTGCGAAGCAGCACGCTACCGCCAGTCATGACTGACAACGCCAACCCATCGGTGTCGTCGCCCCAGTTCAACATTCCCGGCCATCCTAGGCTGCGGGACTCGAAATTATTCAGCAGTGCGGATGGGACCGACGTGAAAGACTGGCTCGAGCACTGCGAGCTGGTGAGCACCAATAACAAGTGGGATGAAGCCGACAAGCTGGGCAACGTCATCTTTTATTTCACTGGCGTCGCAGAATTGTGGTTTAACAACCACAAACACAACATTCCCACATGGAGCGTCTTCAAGACGTCATGTGCCGAAGTGTTCGGTCGGCTGGCTGTCCGCAAGCAGCGGGCAGAACAGCGCTTGCGCGTCCGCTCTCAGCAGACTGGAGAAAATTTTACCAGCTGTATTGAGGATGTCGTCGACCTTTGTCGAGGCGCGAATGACACCATGCCCGAGTCGAACAAGGTCAAACACACCCTGAAGGACATTGACGATGGCGCTTTTCAAATGCTCTTGGCTAGGAATCCAAGTACAGTTTCTGAAACCACCAGCTTGTGTCAGAGCTACGACGAGTTGAAGAAGCAACGCACTCTGACTCGGCAGCCTCAACCTGGTGGTGAGTCGCTGTCCAGTTTCGACTCCATGCCTGACAATCTACCATTGCTTCAGCAAGTCCGAGCCTTCGTTCGTGAGGAAGTCGCCCGCCAACTTTCCCTAGTGCCCTTTACTCACGAGACCACCACCCGTCTACCTGCCCCGCTTCGCACCGCTATATCGGATGAGGTTGCACAAGCTGTTCCCCTTGTGCACTACGAGCCACCTCTATCTAGCCGCGGTCACTGCCCGGGTGTCGCACAACCGGTAGGTGCTCCGGTCACCTATCCGCCAGCCGTTCAGCTTGTGGCCGCACCCCTAACCTATGCAGCGCAGCCTGTGGCTCTTCCTGTCGCCTTTTCGCAAGAGATGCAGCCCGTAGCCATGCCGCTCTCATATGCAGACGCTGTACGTAGGCTCCCGATATCACCCTACACCACGCGCTCACAGCCTGCACACCCGGCTGCTTATACTGCACCTTGGGCGGCCGCACCAGTCGCCAATCCTTGGAGGACGCCCGATAACCGACCGACTTGCTACGCCTGCTTCATTCCGGACACGTTGCCACCTACTGCCGCCGTCGACCTCAGACGTTCGGCAACTATTCCCGGTTGTCACGACCCGGCAGCCAACCCTTCGCCCGATACGGGCCGGTCTTGTCACCTCGCTATGCCCCTACTGACCACCTTGACTTCCAGCCGCAACGCGCATCCTCTTCTCGTCGGCGATCGCCCTCCCCGATGCGTCGCCGGCCCGGACCTTCCGATCAGGAAAACTAAGCACTGCAGTTCAAGAGGCAAGAACTGCGCCGTTTTCGAACTGTCTGAGCCCTCGCTCCTCTCCTGCTAACGCGGTTGCAGTAACTGTTGAAGGTTATTGTACTTTCGCCCTTGTGGACACCGGTGCCGCTGTTTCTGTTATTGCCGCTAATCTCTGCCGTTTATTCGCAAAATGAAGACGCCACTTTAGGGCTGGTCGCTTCACACCGCAAGCACGCAGCAAGTAACGCCTCTCGCAGCCGGCACTGCAAGAGTGTCCATCGAAGTCATTCTTTACATCAGGAAGTTTATTGTTCTCGCTGTCTGTTCGCATGACGTCATCCTCGGGTGGGACTTCCTATTCCGCTATTGTGACGTCCCCGCAAACACGGACTAAACCCCGCTCCTTTCAATATGTTTTCGTTCGTTTCTCAAACTCACGCATAAAAAAAGGAAAAAAACCTTCGGTGTAACAAATGGGCATTCCGGAGTGAAGTACCAGAAGGATTATTTCTACTATTCTCACGGGCTCCCCCGCGCAAACACGAGGACCAGGCGGCGCCTTGTCGTCTACATACCGTGTGACAGTGTACGGTGGAGATAATCGGTGCGCACCCTTCAGATTTGTGGCATGGGGGAGCAGCAGAGCCCCTTTTGCTGGTTCGGGGAATGCGACGCTGCCGCGGCGCTTGTGCCGGGTCCAGTATGACTTTCCGTCAGCTTCCGGGGCTCCAGGGCTCATTACTGCGTTCTGCGCGAATGTCCGCCCGCGGCGGTGAATGACGAAGAAGCGGCGGCTACGGAAAATTTCGCGGGAGACATCGAGCTACATGGAAACGTTGAGAATAGGTCTGGACATCGGCTCACCAAGTACCGGAAGCATCGGGACCATTGTTCGCACGTAATTAAAGTGTCTTCGGACGGCTCGCCCATCACTGTCCCTGATGCTTGAGTTTGTATATTGTTACTTGCTCGGCTTTGTTTGGGAGAGGGTTTTCTACTGGTGCGGGCCGCGGGAGCGGCCGTCGAAGATGACACACACCGACTGACAGAGAAATATGCCGCGTAGATAGTGGCGATTGGTTTGGTGCCCCGGTAGGGCGGAGTCGGGTCCTACAAAAAGGGAGTCCGAGATACGATGTGAAGGGTCAGAGAGACGATGCAATGAGCTCGAGATGGTAGAGAAGTTAGGATGGAAATCACTGAGAGGCACGACGCAGGCGACGATGACGAAGACGACGAAGACGCTGACGAATTGGACAGATCAGACCTTGACGCCAAGAACCAACCTTCGGCCCCGACTCAAGCAGCCAACTCCGAGGCTCCGACTACATGGACATTCTGTGAGACGAACTTCACCTCCTTTATTTAAACGAGCTTTGCGGGAAGAGATGCGGCATGTTGAGACATTGCGCGGTTTTAATAATTTACCACTTTATCATTTGTGTCGTCGTATGTTTACTCTGTATTGAGGCACCGTTGTATTGTCACCGTTACTCGCTTCTGTATCCTGTTTTGCGTGTCGCGAGTATTTGCTGATGTGTTACCATTTCGTGTAACAGAGATGTCGTTCACGGACAACATGTGTGTACGCCATTTGCACTTGTTATTCAACTAAATGCGTCCATGATTAAGAAAAGATCGTGATGTCTCTTACTTCCCGGCCCCAGCACGAATCCCTGTATGTGACAAGTGTTTGAGACACGTATCCAAGAGGGAACCGGATAAAAAGGGGTTGAGTGGTCTTCCCTCTCTTTGGTAATCCGTGGCATAGCGGGGGACGTCTCAAGTGGTGGCAGCGGTGGGATTACTGCTGGGGCAACGGTGGGAGATTTCACCCTCGTACAAGGGAAGGAGAGGCGGCAAAATGAACGAGCAGGCTACCAAGATGACCGACAGGGACGACCCACTAGAAATGAGTGCGTTAATGTTAGCGGACATGATTCCGTCGTTTACGGGAGGTGATACGGGTCCGGATGTTGGGGTCTTTAAAATTTTGGAGCAGGTTGGTCGCTTGGGTAGTTGGCGGGATAGTGAGCTGCTCTGCATAGCACGATGCAAGATGGTAGGCGCGGCGCACGATTTTGCGTGGTGGGATGATGGCGTCGCTGCGGCTACAACTTTTTCTGAGTTCAAATATTTGGCCCTCGAGAGGTTCGATATGGAGCGACTTATCTTCAAAATGGAAAGGTTTTTAAACGCGAGGCAGAAGGTAGATGAGGAAGGGTGGTCATTTGCAAGTCGCTTGCGCATCCTCGGGACCGCCACCCTTGCGAGCTCCGATAGTCAGGATCCGGTGAAAGCTTCACTGCGCCACGAAATTCTAGATGAACAATTGCTCTCCCAATTTTTATTAGGCCTGAGGGATCCGGTCCGCAGATTTGTTCTCAGTCAGGACCCGAAAATGTTTGACGAGGCCATTGCCATAGCGGCGAAGGAGGAACAGAATGAGAAAGTGTCCTGGAGCCCTTCGTTACCCGTTCGATGTGTAGAAGAGGACATGGATATTCATGAGATGCATTGCCGCCTTGACCGCCTCGAAAAGCTTGTGGAGAGCTTGGCAGTACACAATAAGGTGAAACAAAATTGGCAGGAATTCCCTAAGCAGCTTCCTTATTCCGGCAGGTGCTATAACTGTGGCAGAGTTGGTCACTTTTGGCGAGAATGCTATCGGTAGCGGCGACGAAAGTGGAATTCGATGGGTGGCAGCCGCACTCACAAAGACAAGGAGATGGTGGCAAAATCCGAATCTGGAAACCTAGACGCAACTCCTCCTCATGACGTTGACGCGCAGAGGTAAATCGCAGTCGTAAATATTCGCGAGGAAACAAGCTCCGTAAAAATGAGTCGCGGTTCACCGTGTGCGGAAGTGGTTAATGTAAGTTTCGTGATCGAGGAGGATGTTCCGCCATTGAGCGAGTGTGTGTTTGGGGGGAACGCTCCCACGCCGGTGCCACTGGGTGAAACAAAACCTGTTGAGGTTGCTGGAGCGGATACAGACGGTTTAGCTGCGGTTTCTACCACGAAGGTCCCACGAGACGATGAGGCATATCCAGTAGGAGTAGCAGATATGAAGTTGGATGAGAATGGGTTTTCTGAGCATGAGCATGCAGCTGTTGGAGTCTTGGTCGACACGGTGGTAGACCGAACGTTAGAGGGAGAAGATGAGATTGAGAACTGCCTAGATCGAAACGGGGTGGTTTTGTGGGGCCAAAGTGGAACTGCAGCACACTCGATGTACACCGCACCAAACCCGGGCAAGCGCAGCAGTGGCTTTATAAGATAGCTTTGCATATGCCCCAGTCCGCGACTGAGTTGAGTAGGTTGAAGTTCGGGCCATCTAATGAGGGTCCGGTACTCGGAGTCGGGGAAGAGGTCTGCATACGGGTAGACGCTGAGCGCTCGGGGATCGGCTAGGGTCATAAGAGTCCGCAATGTTATATGCCTTTTTATGTTTTATAATTTCTACTTGGTCATTGTGCATGTTACTTTAGTAAGGACTTTCTGTCGAAGTTTAAGTTTTTTTATGCTGTTTTGCTTTGGCTTGTACACTTGTTTTATATTGTTGATTGTGTTTTGAAATGAGGCCAGGCAGGAGATGGTACGCGAGGGTAATTCAGTGTTGCTGCCTTTATGATCTATGTTCTCCCGCCATCCCGCTTTTCGTTTGGTTGGAAATGTTCGATAAGATCTTAAAATTTTGTGCATGTGTGGAATGAAAGCGTAATGAAATGTGTGTATACTCTGCTTGTTTGTGCCGAGAGTGGACAGTGCAGGCGAAGTGTGTGTTGTGCTCGCATGGTAGTGAACCTTTTGCACTCATGACTGAACGCTGCGTGCTAAACCATCCGACGAGCAGCTGTGAGCAGTGTGCGTTTTGTTCACTCGTCATCCACGAGTTTCTGCAGTGATTCTGAAGGTTTCAAGCGTGTTGTGCGCAGTAGAAATACGGAATCAAACTGCTTCGTGGTGGGTGATGATTCAGCGAAAATCACAGATTGGTTCCTCTCAGCGACGCGCTACCGCCAGGGCTGAATCACAAGTGTGCTGTGTTCGCATATCGTATTTTTAAGACTGCCACAATGTCTCAAATTCGCTGCGCAACCCGAAGGCGTTATGCGCCCGGAATTCTCATGTTTGAATTTGCCCGCTGGGAAAATTATTCTGCAAGATGAAGGGATTGTGACGTCCCCGCAAACACGGACTGAACCCCGCTCCTTTCAAGATGTTTTCGTTCGTTTCTCAAATCCAAGCAAAAAAAGGAAAAGAAAACCTTCAGTGTAACAAATGAGCATTCCGGAGTGAAGTACCAGAAGGATTATTTCTATTATTCTCACGGGCTCCCCGGCGCAAACACGAGGACCGAGCGGCGCCTCGTCGTCTACAGACCGTGTGACAGTGTACATGGGAGATAATCAGCGCGCACCCTTCAGATTTGTGGCATGGGGGAGCAGCAGAGCACCTTTTGTTGGTTCGGGGAATGCGACGTTGCCGCGGCGCTTGTGCCGGGTTCAGTTTGACTTTCCGTCAGCCTCCGGGGCTCCAGGGCTCATTACTACGTTCTGCGCGGATGGCCGCCCGCGGCGGTGAATGACGAAGAAGCGGCGGCTACGGAGCATTTCGCGGGAGACAGCGAGCTACATGGAAACGTTGAGACTTGGTCTGGACATCGGCTCACCAAGTACCAGAAGCATCTGGATTATTGTTCGCCCGTAATTAAAGAGTCTTAAGACGGCTCGCCCATCACTCTCCCTGAGGCTTGAGTTTGTACATTGTTACTTGCTCGGCTTTGTTTGGGAGAGGGTTGTCTACTGGTGCGGGTCGCCGGAGCGGCCGTCGGAGATGACACACACCGACTGACAGAGAACTATGCCGCGTGGATAGTGGCGATTGGTTTGGTGCCCCGGTAGGGCGGAGTCGGGTCCTATAAAAAGGGAGTCCGAGATACGATGTGAAGGGTCAGAGAGACGATGCAATGAGCTTGAGATGGTAGAGAAGTTAGGATGGAAATCACTGAGAGGCACGACGTAGGCGACGATGACGAAGACGACGAAGACGCTGACGAACTGGACAGATCAGACCTCGACGCCAAGAACCAACCTTCGGCCCCGACTCGAGCAGCCAACTCCGAGGCTCCGACTACATGGACATTCTGTGAGACGAACTTCACCTCCTTTACTTAAACGAGCTTTGCGGGAAGGGATGCGGCAAGGGATGCGGCATATTGAGACATTGCGTGGTTTTATTAATTTATCACTTTATCATTTGTGTCGTCGTATGTTTACTCCGTATTGAGGCACCGTTGTATTGTCACCGTTACTCGCTTCTGTATCCTGTTTTGCGTGTCGCGAGTATTTGCTGATGTGTTACCATTTCGTGTAACAGAGATGTCGTTCACGGACAATATGTGTGTACGCCATTTGCACTTGTTATTCAATTAAATGCGTCTATGATTAAGAAAAGATCGTGACGTCTCTTACTTCCCGGCCCCAGCATGAATCCCTGTATTTGACAAGTGTTTGAGACACGTATCCAAGAGGGAACCGGATAAAAAGGGGTTGAGTGTTGATGAACTCGGTAATCGAGTCCCAAAAGACCACTGTGCTTCATTACTGAATGAAACGTTCGCTTCATCTTTCTCCGACTTCATCATTAACAATCGTCCATGCATGCAGAATCTAGACGTTCTTCCTATGGATCCCATTACCTTTAAGACAACCGGCATTGCGACACTTATTGATAAGCTAAAGCGATCATCATCATGTGGAGATGACTCAATTAACTCTAAATTTCTTAAGAATACTAAGGAATACAGTTTAATTATCTTAGGCTGCCCCGCCGCGGTGGTCTAGTGGCTAAGGTACTCGGCTGCTGACCCGCAGGGCGCGGGTTCGAATCCCGGCGGCGGCGGCTGCATTTCCGATGGAGGCGGAAGTGTTGTAGGCCCGTGTACTCAGATTTGGGTGCACGTTAAAGAACCCCAGCTGGTCTAAATTTCTGGAGCCCTCCACTACGGCGTCTCTCATAATCATATAGTGGTTTTGGGACGTTAAACCCCACATATCAATCAATCCAATATCTTAGGCTGCCTCTTTACTAAATTGCTCCAAGATAACTGTCTACCTAAAGACTGAAAAACCGCTAAGGTGATCCCACTCCATAAGTCTGGTGAAAGACATAACCCCCGTAATATCGTCCTATTTCTCTCACATCGGTCCCTTGCAAACTAATGGAGCACATAATTTACTCAAACCTCGTTGAACATTTGGAATCAAACAACCTGTTTCATAACTCTCAGCATCGTTTCCGCAAATTTTTCTCTTGCGAAACACAACTAATACTATTTACTAATGATCTCCACGCTGCACTTGAATCAGGTGCGACTATTAATTGTATTTTCCTAGATTTCGCCAAAGCTTTTGACAAGGTTAACCATGAACTGCTCCTACTAAAATTACATTGCTTGCGCATAGACCCTTTATTACTTGACTGGATAAAAGAATTTCTTTCTAACCACACACAGTTTGTTTGCACTAACAATATTAATTCCTCTGAAGTGCCCGTACGTTCAGGCATACCTCAAGGTTCTGTTTTAGACCCACTACTATTTTTTATTTATATTATTGACTTGCCTAATAACATATTCTCCCCTATTTGCCTCTTCGCTGACGATTGTGTCATTTACCGTACAATTACTGACCATAACGACAACGAAACCTTACAAGCACACCTAAACAACATTTTACATTGGTGTAACTTTTGGAAAATGGAACTTAACATTTCTAAAAGTAAAGCAATGAGAGTTTCACGTAACCACACATCTATCGATAACTATTCCTACAGCCTGAACGCAACCCCTCTTGAATATGTCCGGTCCTATAAGTATCTTGGTGTTCACATTACTAACTCGCTATCATGGACCACAATAATCACGTCACATCCAAGTCTAATCGCATGCTCGGTTACTTAAAACGAAACTTTCCTGTTGCGCCGACTTTTTTAAAGAAACAGCTGTACATCATTTACATCCGTCCTCTACTGGAGTACGCCGCATGTGTATGGGATCCCGGCCACATAACACTCGTTAACAAATCAGAGGCAATACAAAACCGGTCGTCACGTTTCATTCTTTGCAGCTATAATCGAACATCTAGTGTAACTGCCATGAAGGTCAGGCTTAATCTCTCTCTGCTTGTCATGCGTAGAAAAATCGCTCGCCTTTGCGCGTTTCAATAAATATACTATCACAATCACGTTCTAAAATCGCGCTTAATACAGCCTGCATCTTTCATATCATCCCGCATAGATCACCCCCACAAAGTGCATATTACTGGAAGTAACACCGTCACCTTTTCCCGAACTTTCCTTCCTAACACATGTCGCGACTGGAATCTTCTGTCAGCATCAACCGCTAGTATTACTGAACCTGACGCGTTCCGTCAGGCCTTCACATGTTGAATTCATTGACGAATTGAATTTCATGTTGCGCACGCGATAATTCCTCATCGTTTTCGTAACTTGTATTTCACACCGCATTCTCTCTTTTTTTTCTTCTCGTTTTCTTATTATTGAATCTTTTGCATCTTTTTTGCGTTGCCTAGCTTATTACGTGTATGTTTTGCTTTTTGCCCATTTCGCTTTTGCCCGTTTCGCTTTTGCTCGTTTTCTTATTATTGAATGTTTTGTAGTTTTTGTGCGTTGGCTGACTTATTACGTGTATGTTTTGCTTTTTGCCCCTCCCTTTTACAATGCTGTAAAGTCCTGAGGGTAAAATAAATAAATAAATAAAGAAGAAAGACGAGTGGTCTTCCCTCTCTTCGGTAATCGGTGGCGTAGCTGGGGACGTCTCACTCTAAGGCCGTCATAGACTGCGCACGTGCCGAAGTTCAGATTTCACCCTTGTGTGATGTCCCATTATTCGACACTCTTCATCAGCCGCCGAAGTTGCTCGTTCATTAAGATACCGATATTCAGTTTGAAAATTTTGCACTTGTTCCCGTTTCATGCAACGCCTTCGCTGACGCTACAGTCCTTTTTATGCCTTCCGATATCTTCAAATGTCGTCGAGCTTTGCCGCTGCCTTTCGCAACAATTGAGCTTGCCGCCGGAAGAAGCAACATCTTCGTAAGCAATCCGCTTTCCACACCTGTCACTTTGCTTGCGGGGGAATGTCTCGGCTGCGTGCAGGATCTTGACCCTTCGTCTTTGGTTGATGTCCCAGATAACTACTGCGACCACCCAAAAGCACTGTCCGCAATCGGGGAGTCGTCTAATGATACATTTTCCAGTGCCATCGCCGACACTCTCACTCCCACCGAACATGCCGACCTGCTGGATCTTCTGCACGAGTTCAGGAGTTCTTTCGATGTGTCGCAACCTTAACTGGGCCGGACGTCACAAGTCAAACATCAGGTTGACACCGGCCTACACCAGCCACTGCGTCAAAGACCATACCGTGTCTCCGCTGAAAAGCCCCGCGTGATTAATGATCAAGTCGAAGATATGCTTTGTGGAGACGTCATTCTACTATCTCACAGTCCCTGGGCATCTCCAGTCGTCCTGGTGCGTAAGAAAGACGGATCTATCTCATTTTGCGTGGACTGTCGTCGTTTGAATAAGATAACCCGCAAGGACGTCTATCTTTTGCTGCGCATCGATGACGCCATTGACACCCTTCACGGAGCGGAATTCTTCTCGTCACTAGATTTGCGGTCTGGCTACTGGCAGATCCCAATGGCTGAAGCTGATCGCCAAAAAAACGTCATTTATTACACTAGACGAACTATACGAATTTAACGTCATGCCCTAAGGGTTTTGTAACGCGCCTGCCACGTTTGAACGTCTTATGAATAATACGCTACGTGGCCTCAAATGAAATATGTGCCTCTGTTACCTCGACGATGTCGTGGTATTCTCCCATGACTTTCCTACCCACCTCCTTCGCCTCAGATACGTTTTGACTTGTCTGACCAACGCTGGCCTGCAGCTTAACCTGAAAAAATGCCGCTTTGCTGCACGCGAGCTCGTTATCCTAGGCTACATCGTGTCCAAGCACGGCGTATTACCTGACCCAGCAAAACTTCGAGTAGTCGGAGAATTTTCCAAGCCGACGACCACGAAAAAACTTCTCAGTTTTGTAGACCTATGCTCCTATTTCTGGCCCTTTGTTCGCAATTTTGCATCTATCATGTCACCGTTAACCGAGCTTCTTCGCGGTGACGTGAACCTCTCCTCCTGGTCCCGTGCATGTGAGGCTGCCTTCACAACTCTGCGCCGTCTGCTCACCTCCCCACCTATTCTTCGCCACTTCGACCCGACAGCTCCTACCGAAGTGCACACCGACGCCAGTGGCGTCAGGCTAGGCGCTGTCCTCGCTAAACGAAAGCCCGGCTATTCAGAATACGTTGTAGCCTACGCTAGCCGCACTCTGACGAATGCCGAAACTAATTACAGCGTGACAGAAAGAGTGTTTGGCTCTGGCGTGGGCGCTTGGAAAGTTCCAGCCGTACTTATCAGCCGCCCGTTCGATCTAGTAACTGACCACCACGCACTTTGCTGGCTCTCTACGTTGAAAGACCATTCTGACCGCCTTGCGCGATGGGCATCCACATCCAGGAGTGCGACTTTCGCGTCGTGTATACCGCTGTGGACGCAAACACTCTGATGCTAATGCCCTGTCCCGCTCACCTTTACCACCATATCCGACGTGCGGAAACACTTGCCTCCAGATCTTGTCATCGCTAAATCTCGACTCGAATGCCACCAAACAACATCATGACCCATGGATCGCCTCTCTTATCGAATATTTATATGGCACGCCCAACCTTCCAATATCTCGATCCCTTTGACAGTTTTCCATTTCGCCATCTGCGATCAACTTCTTCATCGACGCAACTACGCTCCCGATGGCCGCCGGTGGCTACTGGTCATTCCATGCACTTTACGATCACAAGTATGTGCCTCTCTTCACGAGGATCCGCAACGTGGTCACGCCGGGGTGTTCAAAACATATGAACGCTTTCGCCATCGCTATTACTGGCGCGGCATGTACAATTTTGTTCGCAAATACCTGCAGTGCTGTCCTGACTGCCAGCGACGCAAATCAACACCGCCACGTGTGACTGGCGCATTGCAGCCACTTCCATGCCCTGTCAAGCCATTTGATCGCTTCGGCGTTGACCTCTACGGCCCCCTTTCATCGACATAAGATGGTAATCGGTGGATTATAGTGGCGCTTGACCATCTGACACGCTACGCCGAAACAGCCGCTTTGCCGAGCGCTACAGCTCAGAATGTCGCCTCTTTCATTTTACAACACTTTATCCTTCGACAGGGTGCACTTCGAAAACTCCTTAGTGACAGAGGCCACGCTTTCCTCTCCGAGGTCGTCGAAACTCTGATTTCGGAATGCCACATCATTCATCGGAAAACGACAGCATACCACCGCAGACTAACGGGCTAACGGAACGGTCCAACAGCACGCTGGGTGATATGCTCTCAATGTACGTGGCATTTGATCATAGCAATTGGGACCATCTTCTGCCATACGTCACATTTGCATATAACACCGCAATACAAACCATCACGGGATTCTCACCTTTCTTTCTTCTTTACGGACGCGAGCCTTCCCATACAGTTGATACCCTACTTCCCTACCGTCCTGATGCTTCCGAGTGTCCACCTATCTCCGATGCTGCTCGACAAGCCGAAGAGTGCCGCCAGCTCGCCCGTGCGTTCACCTCGGAAGAGCAACAACGCCAGAAAGAAAAGCGTAGCACCTCTCTTCCACATCCCAACTATGCCCCAGGGTCTCTGGTGTGGCTTGCCATCCCATACCAAACTCCCGGACTCTCCTCGAAACTTGTCCCCCGGCACGAGGGGCCTTACACCGTTTTGGAGAAAACCTCTCCGGTTAATTTTCTAATTGAACCAGTTTCCCGATCAAACGACATACGTCGGCATGCACGTGACATCGTTCATGTTTCCTGACTGAAACCGTACTATGAGCCTCTGCCTGAAACTTCTTAAGTCGCCAGGATGGCTCCTTTTTCAGCGGGGGCGATTGTGAAGAAGATGTGCCTGCAGCGAGCAGCATCGCCAACGCCAGTCTCTCGGCCCGTGCTTTGGTTCGCTGCTGTGCCGGTCTCTGCTGGACGGTTCATCTCCGCTGGACGGTTGCCGGTTTCGTTAATGAATAATAAACCTCATCACAATATATATATATATATATATATATATATATATATATATATATATATATATATATATATATATATATCGAAAAGAAGTTCTTTTGGGTTAGGTGCACATATAATTAAGAAATAAAGGAGTACACTTAAGAAAATTGGATACTTTTTTACTTTACGTTTTCGCCGTAGAGTAACAAATGGGGCAGCTGTGTCATTGCTCAGTCTCCAAGATTATAAGACGAACTTTTCACATATCAAGTTACTACCTTCGCACCTCGTTCTACAGAATTACTCGGAGCAAGTTATAAAAAATCATGGCTATTTCAAGGCAACAGTCTCGCACAAAGGCAACTGTGCCACGATTCCCTTCTCTGTCACCGACAAAAGAAACTCGCTCCTGGGATTAGTTGCCATCCGAGCTCTAAAAATAATCATCAGAGGTGAGAACCTCACTTGTTCTCTCGTCGACTCCTCGGCGGTTCTGGCGAATGCGCCACCGAAGTATCACCACCTGTTTTCGTCGGACATGGGCACCGTTCGGAATTACGTTCATCGTGCGTAACGTCGACCTCGTGTGCAGCCAGTGGCAGCCAAACTGGGTCGTCTTTCCTTCTTGCTAAGGCAACAAGTTTTGGACTAGCTGTAACGACAAGAGTCAACTGGCATCATTGAGAGGGTAAATGCTTCAGAATGTGTGTCTCCCTTGCTCGGTGTCTGCAACAAGGACAATTACATCCGACTCTGTGTCGATCTCTGTGAGCTGATCTCCGTGAGCCGAACTAGGCCATTGTGGTGTACTGGTTCCCTCTACCTCACATCGAGGAACATTTACAACAGTTAACAGGTGCTAAAATTTTTTTCTAACTTGATCTTGCGTCCGCATACCACCAAGTTGAGTTAGCGGAGGAGAGTTGTTATCTTACTGCTTTAGTAACACATCAAGGGCTTTACAGATTTCGCATAGTGTGCTTCGGGCTGGCATCTGCGCCAGGGTTTTTCAAAAAAATTATGAGCGATGTACTGAAGGGGTGCCCAGGTGTTGTCTGTTACTTGAAGGACATTATAGTTTGGGGCCGTAATTGGGAAGAGCATGATGTGCACTTGAAAGGTGTCTTGTCTAAAGTAGATTCCTGTGGCATGAAGCCTAATGACAAGTGTGTATTTGCTACTACTGAAATTACATTCTTAGGTCATAACATAAGTGCTCACGGGTTATTGCCGGTTGAGTTTAAGGTCGCTGTCATACTTGATGTCCCTGCTCCCACTGATGTTAAAGCACTCCAATCCCTCTTGGGTTTGTTGGATATTATGCAAAGTTTCCACCGCATTATGATGACGCTATTGAGCCTCTGCGCCGCATCTCCGGCAAGGTCTAAGTTTTAACTGGTCCGCTGAGGCCAATGCCAGTTTCAACCAGGTTAAAAAACTCTTGCTGACCGCCCGGTCATAAATATTTTTGATAACAATCTTTCAATGGTGGTTACCACCGATGCAACCAATGTCGGCATTAAAGCAGTGCTCCAACAACAAAGAGGAGATCAGCTGCTAGCTGTTGCTTTTGCATCTAAAACATTGTCCCCGGCGGAATGCCGGTATTCAGCAGGAGAGCATGAAGCTCTTGCTTATTTGTTTGCGGTGAAAAAATGGCATGTGTATCTTTGTGGTCGGCATTGTAGATTACAAACTGTCCACTAGGCTTTAACTACTTTGCTGTCAGCTGGCGCGTTGGGGTGACGCCCCTTGCGAGTTTTTTGATGGTGCGCCCGGCTGGTATATTAAAACTTTTCTGTACAATATTACAAAGGTGCCGATAATGTTGTAGCAGACGCGTTATCTCGGCTGCCAGCCCACCTTTCGCCAGCACAGGCGCCAGAAGAAGAGATAATTGCTTCAGTTGCTGCATGCTTAAATAAGGACGAGTTACAGGCAGCCACTGCTAATGATGGTACCTTCCAGCAGCTTATTCAATACATTGCTGAGGATTGGCCTCGAAAGAAGCCTTTGACTTCAGTACTTGTACCTTACTTTGCAGTGAAAGGCGAACTGTCTTATGCTAATGGGCTCATTTTCTGCAGGGAACATGTTACAGTTCCAGAGTCTTGCAGGGGGCAATTGATTCAGTTAGCCTATGAGAATCATCCAGGCATAATTCGTACAAAGCAGCTGCTTCGTGACAGGTATTGGTGGCTGTGCCTTGACAAACAAGTAAAAAGTGCGGTTCGGAACTGTTGTATCTGTTAGGCTGCCAACGAATCGGCAAAACCTGTCTTTGCACCCCTACAACCAATTTCTTTTCCTGACAAACC
Organism: Rhipicephalus microplus; assembly: GCF_043290135.1. NCBI lineage: Eukaryota > Metazoa > Arthropoda > Arachnida > Ixodida > Ixodidae > Rhipicephalus > Rhipicephalus microplus. The sequence continues at coordinate 7,119,452 of NW_027464599.1, read as the reverse complement.
GTTAGGCAGTTAGGCATGGACATTAATGGTCCTCTTTCAAATATTTCTTCAGATTGTCTCTTTGCAGTCAGTTTGACGATTATTCCAAATGGCCTGAGGTTTGTTTTGTTCGAGACGATACGTCTGATGCAGTCATCACCTTCTTGACTTCAGTCTTTTGCCGTGAAGGCTTTCCAGCATACTTAGTAATAAACAACGGTCCCCAGTTTAGGTCTCGTCAGTTTGAAACCTTTCTTTGCGAAGGAGGTATTCAACACATCTGTTCTTCCAAGTACTATCTTTAAGCCAATGGGCAGGTTGTGCCGTTCAACAGGGTCCTGAAAGAGTACATTCAACTAGCCCAACTAGAACAACATCCTCTAAAGAAGGCAATTACAGAGTACTTAGACGCTTACCATTTTTCTGCTCAGGTAACTACGGAATCGTCTGCCGCAATCTTGCTTCATAAGCGTCAACCTCGCACAGCGGTTGATGTGATTGATCTGCCGTTGCCTTCTACTTTGCAGTCAGTTTTGGACAATATCTTAAGGATGCGAGATTTTCATAAACGGGAGTACATAAACAACTGTGTGGATTAGAAGCGAGGAGCCAAACCTCCAGTCATTCAGGTTGGCCAAGAGTCAAAGTACGTGTTCCAGGTAAAAAACACAATATAGAGGTTCGTTTACCGTTACGTCGGGAGTGGGATCCCAGTCATTTATGCTCAGTGATGGATCGATTCGGAATGCTTCTAAACTTGTAATCGTCCGTTCCGAACGGGAACCATCTTTACACTTGCACTCTTCAACACCTTTGCAGAACCAGTCGCAATACTCTGTTTCGATTCCACCATTGGTTTCTATACCTATTCCTGCAGCATCACCATCTGTCCCTGGAAGAAACGGTATTCAGGTACCGGTTTCAAATCCAGCTGTGGTGCCCAGCCACCATATTTTACCGTGCACTGAGCACGCTTCAGAGCCCTCAGGTATTCAGGCACCGGTTTCAAATCCGGTTGTGGTGCCGAGCCACCATATTTTATTGTGTACTGAGCACGCTTCAGAGTCCTCGGGTATTCAGGCACCAATTTCAAATTCGGCTGTGGTGCCCAGTCCCCATTAAGTTTTACCGTACACCGAGCATGCTTCAGAATCCTCGGACTCTTCGCAGGCTTCGTATCAATACTTGACTGACGAGCCTAGTTCCCATGCCAGTATCCTCCCTAAGACTGATGGACATGCTTCCGAACCTTCAGGTTCTCATGTTTTGCATCAGGGTTCTTCGTCCATAGCTACAGCTGAGGGAGGCTGAAGCGAATCATCAGACTCGTCAATGCTCTCAGAAGTGCCTGAGCAGCGCATAAGCGAGCCAGTAGGCTCATCCTCCCATACCGAACTTGCTGCTCGGCCAGGGAGTACTTCAGAGCGCAATCAGCTTCGGCGTTCGAAGCGTTCGCATAAGAAACCGTCCAGGTTTAAGGACTTCGTGTCCTAAATTCGCTCTTACTCGTATGTTGGAATCTCTACCATACGTGTGCATCGTTGTGTGTTGGCTGTAGATTTATTTATTGTATAAAGTTATAAGGGATACGCTGTTATGCCGTGATTTTTTGTTGTATGTTGACTGTGTAAGTGCGTTCAGCTATGGTGGACTGTGTACATAGTTATGTTTTTTTCTCCTTCTCATGCCGCTTCTCTGTTTTTCAATTGGTTACTTTAGGACAAAAGGAGGGGGGATGTTGAGGTTTTAAATACAGTTCTATGTGTCAATACATTGTCCTAAAATTGTATAAGGTTATAAAAGTTACTCAGGTTTTGTTAATCATTGTATAAAGATCTTAGAGCCATATTTCCTGTTCTTTCTTGGGGGGGTGGTTTGGTGTTTCAGTTCTGATTTCTTAGTTGCCAGATTCAGTTTCATGTGAAGTGTTTTCGCCCTCAGGGCGTGCTACCCTGTGTGTATATGTGTGGCATTGTACAGAATAAATCATTTCCTGTTTGGCTACCGGCTGCAGCGTACCTCGTGTCGGCCGGTGCTTGACTGTTGTGCCCTGTGTGTTCCGTGCGGCGAGTCGGCCTCACGGTACAACATATTCCAACATGAAAACTAGAGTTGAACAGAGGTAAAAGTTTCTTTCAAAATAGCATTGTAGGTCCGGTGAGTTGGAACTAGTCGACGTTACGATTGCACACGCAAAAGTCCACATTCGTGTTCACCCATGCTTGCGACAGCCCCCCCCACCCCCTCCAGCCCTTGTTTTTTTATCCGTCTAATGGTAATCTACTTTGATTGATGCACAGCAGCTTGCAGTACGTCAATCGTATAGTGTACAAATCACACCCCTATGTAACTGTGGCACAGACAGCATTGCAAAACACAGTACTCACCATGCATACATGTGACGATGGAGTCACCACCAACCAGTCTCGCTTGATTTGGGTCAGCCAACTTTTCTTTCGCGTTGAGCTTGACAGAAAGCGAAGCATTCTCACTCTGTTCTGAGTGTTGTTTGAAAATTGTGGAACACAACAGCCTGTTATGCTTTGTTCGCTGTGAGCAACCGTTGATGCAGTGCTAGCGAACATTGACGCGCACCACAAAGAACGTAGAATTTGCGGCATCAAGTTCCACTCAAATAAAACCTTGTTGAAACGCACAGGTAGGGCACGTGTAACCACTGTTTCCAAGGTCGTCACAGTGCTACATAACTAACACCGTGTGCGTGGAGACAACCTGTAACCACCTGAACATTGACTACACTGACGTTGACCACGTTGAACCGGTTGAGTTGAAAAACAAAATGGCAACAAAAGAAGTTGGCAACAACGGCGACCATCAAAACTTGGGGGCGTCGGCATGTACGCTTTGAACGGCTGACATCACCCTAAAACCGGGTGGAAGGCGTGTACGTAGTTTACTCGAGCAGCGCTTCCATGTGGCAACGGGGAGTGGAGGGAAAGCGTGCTGGACGGCCTGAAGAAAGCGTTTGCCCAGGCCTGAAAAAAATAGGGAGGGCGCTGGCTTGTCATTCACAGTGGGATATTCCAATTTGTTGCTATTGCATTCATTGCTTCACCTTTGTGACAAAAGTGTGACGTCTTTTTTTATTTTTAAATTTAATGTCAAACTTAGGTTTTTGTGGTCCTCCTGAGACGACTATTACAAATGTTGACTAAAGAGTAGGAACGAGCAGGGGTACGCTATCTAGCGGCTGTTCAGACCCTTTCTTGCTCGGTTGCGGAAAGGCTCAAGTGGCCACTCTTTATGAAAGAATATTTCTCTATGACTGTATTACGTAAGAGCGGGAACACAGCGGGTGCAGAAGAAGACGATACTCAACAGTGGAGCAAGCGAGTTCTAGCCGGGGCGTCATTTTGCCCCAACCAACGTTTTTAGGCCCCAACTGCCATACCGCCAGTGGTCATTCTCGGAGCTATACTGTACATTATGTAGTGATGATAAGCATACGTACAATTGTTATATGCACAGATATGTATGTTGAACATTCGCACATGTTTTATATGACCACATGTTTGCAGTTGCATATTGATGCCAAGGGCGACATGTGTATCACCTACACCTGAAGCGGTAAGCTAAAATGCAGCGCTTGTGCTTGCGAGGATGGTAGCCCTTCATAGTGCTATGTAGACTAACTTCGGTGTTTGGTGCCTAAGTTCAATTGACACAAGCCCGACGTGACCCCATTAAGATTGGAGACCATATGTATATGTTTTGAAAATTAGGTGGGCAGCAGTGCAACCACGATTGATGTTTCACAAACAATACGCCAGCATAGGGTCTTTTTTCACGACCTGCTATTGCTTGCCTCTCTATTAGAATACTGTGGTAGAACTCTTGGTCGCCATGGGTTCCATTGCTGCTGTGACCGTAAAAAATATTATTTTTATTCGTCGCATCAGTAGTGCCAATGTCAGTTTTTTCTTAGCGCCCTTGCATTTAAATTGCCAAGGTCTGTTCTTGCCATTCCTCAGTAGATATAAACTGCCAAACACCTGTGGTGCATACCCTCATACCATGACTCGTGATGTAAGCATATGGGTCTGGAGGAAGGGGTTTGACATCGTACATGACATAATTTTATCATTATTTTGTTTTGACCATATATTTCATAATTGTCAAACCCTCTCACCCTAACATCATAATTTGGATCCACACCAAGCTAAGGGGGAAGAACAATGAGAGCACCCAGATGAAAACGGCTAAATATATCGACAGACACACATGCTTAGTGTCTAAAGTTCCCAGAGAAATGCTTTGCATTTAAAAGAAGTAATAATCATCTCCGATGAACCATACGTCACCCTTACAAAGCCTATATTTGAAGATCTTGGAATAACGTCATTGCCAATATTGTTCAAAATACTTCTAATAAAATTATATCGTGCCTACCGCAGATTGATTGACGGACTGTTTTTAAAAAGCTTGCCACTCCCCACATGCTAGAACATACACTACACAACGCAGTCACACGTGGAACTTTCTATACGCTCGTGCAAACAATGGCCACCGAGTGCTGATGTACTTGCAGCCACAGGCTCTCCATGCTTAGACTAATATGTTAATCTAAGCAACTAAATAGCCTTGAAGTAATAATGTATGCACTCAAATTAACAGAGTGGCCTCTTAAACTAAAGTAACTTCATTATATCCAGAAGTTTGTTGTAAAGGTCTATTCCTAACACGATTTCTATTGCAAGACTATTCTTCAGTTACTTCGTTATAACCGATATTTAGCAAAATTCAGGGCAATGAGATCTAGGTTTGAGTGTAAGTGCGATTCTGCCTTTACCATTTTCAGTCTTGTCATCTAAATGGACTTCGTTTCTTATTTAAAATTGTCACCAAGTTTACAGGCCTTTTTTTGCAGTTATTTCTTGTCCGTTGCTGTTTTGATTGTATAGTATTGTGTGTGACATGCTGGCCCTTTTCATGCTGTTAGACGCTTTTTGCTAGCACCCTGTCGCATCACGAGCTTGGCATTCCTTCCTAGTGAAATTTGCTATGTTATTATTATTACAATTATTAATATAATGTTATAATATTATTATTATTATTGATATTATTATTATTATTATTATTATTATTATTATTATTATTATTATTATTATTATTATTATTATTATTATTATTATTATTATTATTAGGAAATGTGCTTGCTTGGTACATTAACACTGGCAGAAAACAGACACACATTAAATTTCACAGTCAAGGTATCAGACTTCTTTTGTGACAATGCTACTAAGGGGGCGTTACACACATATCCTGAAACTTGGCTATCACCTGAGCCTCCTGTATGCTGACGATGCTTGCCAGTCTCACTGCTATTTTAGTACATTGGTTCACAAGCTTCACAGACGCATGCGTATGCTCACTGTTGCGCAATGTGGCACACGCAGCCACTTGTAGCCGTGTGGCCTAACATTGTGACGCTGTAACAGGAGATATACGGGAGGCACATGGGATATCGAAGTTGTCGGATATGTGTATAAGCTCACCCACAGTATCACTGCCCCCACTCTCCCCCACAAAATCAAATACCTTCACGGTGAAATATGATGCATATCTGTTTATTGCCAGCACTTATGTTACATCCAAGCATGTTTCTTGCATGTTTCTTCTGGCCGTCAGTGGTATAAAAAAGCTTGCTGCTGTCAAAATATCAGTTGTCATGCTTGTGTGTGCCAGGTTTTGAGTAAGCTAGGATTATCGGCAAAAGCAGGGACCAGACTGTAAGGGAACTGCTAGAGGAGTATTATACTTAAAGTAATGAGTGGGCTTGTGCCCACTCATTACTTCAGTCTGAGTTGTCTTCATTCATTCTATCAATCTGAGTTGTCCTTGTTTATACGAATGCTCACGTGACGAGATGTTTGTGGTAACTATTTCACTCCAGTGTACGTGGGTGGAAATTTGCCCGTTTTTCAGCCTTCACCGGCAATAAGCAGTTGGTAGTTTGGTGCCTGTCTGTCTCTTTCCTCACCTCTTTTTCTCATGTTCCTGCTATAGCGCCTGTCACGAAATGTTCAGCAAATCAGTTGTCACTCGGTGCTCCAGGTGTGTTGTGTGCCCTCTTTTTTCTGCTTTCGTCTCATGCTGTAATCATGGAAGTGGGCTAAACCTGTCTCGGTTTGCGTAAATTTCTCACTACATATGAATGTGTGCAGATGTGCCTGCAAGGCGCACTGTTTGCCTTCCTGCCACGCATGATTTTCGGCCTGTACTACAACTTGCTTTCGGTGAGTTTTCCTCAGCTACTGTGGCCCAAGTTGCCACCTTGTCAACTGTGATAAGCTTTCAATCATTAGCGAAAAATAGCACATATTTTATAAGTAGGCATAAGGCCATGTTGATGTTTCTATGCCATGTAACATTGTAAACAAGTCATGGGAAAATATGAATCTGTTTACCGCTGTATGGTCTGAGGGACATGCATCTATAATTAGGAGCCTAGGCTTACTCAAGAGATTAGAAGCCAAAAATATTTACAAGAAATGTTATTTGATGCTATCTTTAGTTTACAAGCTACTGTTTATAAAGTAATTATGCAGATGTGTTTTCTATGCAATTTTTATGACCATTTCGCTTGACTTCATAGAACTAATGATTATATAAGGGATGATAGCATGCTGAATGATAAGTGTTGAACAATCTTTTCTGATTTAAGTGCACGCTGTGCTGCATTCAAGATTTTCAGTGGCAGAGCTGCTGGGCATTGACATTTTCAATGATCACTGTTTTTACTGATGCTTTATAGTGACACACTAGCATGTTGCGCACTACTCTCGGTCCATTCTTTTTAGGTAGTAGTGTTGTGAACATGCAGGCATCTTCATAGAAGAGACTTGTGTGATTCTGGCAGCCATTAAACACTTCAAAGAATAGAAATTATCAGATACATCTTTATATAAAAGGACTCCTCAAGTGTCATAAACGTTTTAAAAGCTCCTAGGAACCACATAGATCATGTTATCGTGTTGCTGCACTCATTCCTATTCACCATTTATGCATTAAAGCATATGCTAATAAGGGTAAAGGAAACAACCGCCCTTTTATCGCATGGAGCCGGATTTCTCAGAAAGAAAAGCCTCTTAGCAAAAGTTTGTTCTAGTTTCGGGTTCGCACCCAGAATCAACACTTTTTTGGGGCGGTCCCTCTGCCAATTGAGGTAACCAGAAAACTAGCAATTGACAGGGCCAGGGCGAAGTCATTGAAAACTTGAAGCACAAGGACATAACTATCGTAAATCAGTTCTGTGGAAATCTACATGTGGCAAAAGGTTCAAGAAAGGGACAGACAACCACCATTTTGCAGCACGAAGCCACACAGAAATTCGTACGATTTCTCAGAAATAAAAGCCTGTTAGGTGTTGAAAAATTCGTCCTGGATGTTCGAACCCGAGACCAACGCTTTTCCCTGGTAGTCGCTCTGCCTTGAACGTTTCTCGGAGGAAGCAAGAAAACTTCTGGAGTACTTGCACGCGCCCAGTTCGCATCGAATACATGCTAAGTCGCAGTCGAAGCCTTCTGGCTTGCTGCGAATTCTTCGGGCCCTCTTTATTATATTAATAAAGAAAAGGCCACAGACTGTTCGTGGCTGAGAGGATTGACTGACGCGAAATGAAGATAACGCCCACTATTTGTGTCTTTCCTAGGAATTTTGAATACCAGACGTTGTTGGTCCCGCTGTACCACTACTTTAAAAAACGTAGACGTCCAGAGCTCTTCTCTTTCAAGGGGTTCTTATAGCTTTCTCAATGGTATTCAAGTGGCTCGTGAATGCGGCCAGGGTGCTTTTTAAGATGCAAAAGCGATCATCAACATATCGGAAGAATACTTTCAGAGAAGGGTCGAAGGAAGCCAGAGCCTGGCTTTCCACTGACTCCATAGCCAGGTTTGCCACCGTTACTGAGATCGAGGCGCCCAGAAAGGCTCCATGCAGCTGCTGTAAATCACATCACGTAAAGTAAAGTAGGTATTGTTCAAACAGAAATCCAATTGTCTTAACATGGTGCGTTTGCCCAGTTTTTCATCAGCCTACAGGGCAGCTTTACAGGCACTTACAGCAAGTGCCACAGGAACACAGGTAAAAATGGAATTGACGTCGAATGTCATTATGATTTTATTATCGTCCACAGTGAGATGACGCACTTTGTCAATGATGTCTTGCGAGTCACGGATGATTGTGGGGCCACTTTTGAGCAGCGGAGCATGCATAGTGAAGGTGGCTCGAAAGCCTGCAGAGAGGCGAACGCGTGACAATCACGATGGGCCGTATTGGCGTGCCAAACATGAATTTCGAAAAAGCTGTACAGTGCCGGCGCGGAGCCGTTGTGGCAAAGAAGCGAAAACTGAAAATCCTTGTGTTCCGGATTCACGTATCAGAAAAAGTCTACCAGAAGATCCTGCAGTTCCTATTTCACCTTGAGTGTGGGATCACGTTCGAGGACGGCATAGGTGCTGCTATCCCAGACGATGTCTGACGTCTTACTGATGTGGTCAGTTGTGTTCATAATAACAGTGATATGCCCTTTGTCAGCTGGCAGTATCACTATACCATAATTCTTGGGAAGATTCCTCGTTGAGTTGTGCGGTTCGGGCAATAGGGCAGTGTGCTTTTTATGCGCGAACTTGGTGAGAATTCTGATCGCACAAGTACAGGCCTTGTCTCGTTCGGCGTCATCCATCTGATCAATGGCATGCTCTACGGTGCATATCAGTTTCTTTGGTTCAAGTGGGCCACTCATGCTGAAGTTCAGTCCAAATTCGAGCACACTCATCTTGAGCTGACTAGGAGCTTACGAGGACAAATTTCATACCACTAACCTTGCTTGGTATAACGTGTTATTTTTACGACAAAGCTGTAGGTGATTCAGTTTGTTCTGATGCGTGTGTTCACAGAGAAATAACTGTAGCTGAGCCTTGCAGTTTGCGTAAAGCTCAATACTGGTGAAAACAAACGGGCACTTGTATTTAAGGTAATGGTGAGCAAAGGAGAGCTGTAATTAAGGTGACGGTGAGCGAAGGCGAGCTGATTCTGGAAGTCCAGAACTGCTCTGCAGTTCATGACTCAAGTTTTAAGTAACTGCCACTTAGCTTTCGATACTACCAGGTGTCCGAAAGCCATGTGCACCAGTCTCAGCATGCACAATGACTTCAGAATCAAGCCTTGGCCTTTGCAGAACAGGTTGAAGTTCAGGTGACCTTTGAACAAAGAGGTTCGAAATAAACTGGGAGACTTGGGTAATCTTTGGTTGGCCATATACGCCTGGCGTAGATAAACGAAGTCAAGAATTGGACGAAATCTCACGCTTCGGCCTCCCAGCATAATGAACAAGGATACCGTCTGGAAGTACAAACATCTTTTTTGTTATATTTTCGACACCCTCTTGATTGGCGTCCTTTTTTTCTGCAGTGTCATTACATCTCGACCGGACGAGATTGACAAGGATATTTTAACAACACTCGTTGATGAGTTGGTTGGTGCTTTGCTTTAAAAAAGATTCCAGCCAATAAAATGATGAACACAGAAAACGAAGCAGGAGACAGGAAAGCAGCTCGACTACCAACTGTTTATTCAAGTACGCGTGGCTCAAGTATATGTACCCATGTGGTCCCGTGGTGATGCTACAAGCTTCTAACAGAAATCGCATAATACAATAAACTGACGCCCAATCACTCTATGCCTTCTTCGTCCTACTAATCACTCAAGATTACAAAAAAGATTCCAGGAAAGTTTTTTCTTTCCTGTGCAACGCCATGCAGCTATCACTACAAGATGCTTCGCCAAGAATTCTTTGGAATGTGAAAAGATTAAAGTACAGTCGAATCTCGATAATTTGAACTCGAAGGGGCCCGAAAATTTGTTCAAATTAAAAGAAGTTCAAACTAATGAAAGCTAAATAAACCGAGGGCTCTCCATGCAGTGGTGCATGTGCATTGAGCTAACACACGGGGGGGAAGTTTCAGAAGACTTACATTTATTTACAAATCACAGGACATCCATTATTATTTCAAGTATTCGGTGATGCGCGTCTGCATGCGTTTGCCTTGCAGCAAGTCAATCAATTCCGCACGCAGCTTGCAAAGCATTTCTACTTCGGCTTCAGCATTCTCCTGGCAAGAGAAGTTGCACGCGGAAATGTCCAGCACCGACACTTTCTAAAGACGACGACAACAACGGCTGCGTAGTCTCTCCGCTGCGCAGCCGTAGCATGGCTAGCACATGACGAGAAAGGAGGAGCATCTCCGTCCAGGCGGAGAGAAGCAGACGGCATTTGAGAGAAAACCATCACTCCACGGCAGCTTTTTTTTTCACTCTTTTCGCGCGCGTTGTTGAAAGGAGAAGGGTTATGTGGCAGGGACAGGAAAGAAGGGGGACGCGTGGCATGGGCGCGTGAAAGACCCCCCCTCCTTCCTTCAAGGCGCAGAGCCGTGCTTCCGCAAGGGGCAAAGGCCGCAGAAGATAGTGCCTTTTTCCTTTCCTTCAACCACACATTCATTCAACCCAGCAACAGCCTTTTTTTTCCTCTCTCTCTTCGCAAGCGGCGTTGGAAGGAGAAGGGTCTTTATGTGGCAGGGACGGAAAAGGGAGAACCGTGACAAGGGCACGTCGCAGATCGGCATTAGAGAGTGAGCAAACATTCCACCATAGCCTTTTCTTGCCTTTTCATTTCCTTTGCGGGCAGCGCTTAGGTGTCGCAGGTGCCGCCATGGGATTGGGCAGGGTGCTGAGAGCATTTTCGGAGCATGATATGTTCAAAATAACCGTCGCAAGTGTCGGCACGTTCGAATTATCGGGTGTTTTTGTCCATAGGAATACACATAGCTTTGAAGAGACCTTATCATGAGTTCGAACTGACCAGAAGTTTGAATTAAGCGTATTCGAATTAATGAGATTCAACTGTATTTCATGTGCCATTTTTTCATGGCTTCTGCCCAAAATCCTGAGTTTGTTCAGCATTGGCTTACATTTGCACTATTTACAATGAAGGGCTAATTTGGAGCCTGTTCCTTTCTCTAATAATTTAAAATGTTTCCATGCCCTAAAATTCACACAACACCTGTTTGGCTTATGTACACCATCCGGAAAGCCAGTGGAACTTCATACACCACACCAACAACACAATTCACACAAATTTGCCCTTGCTTCACTTCGTACTGTGGCTTCTTTTTTTTGCCGATGTGTGCACATAAGCCATTCAGTTTCCTTGGTGCGGAAAACACCACAGACTCATTGTACCTGGAGGCAACTTTTTTCAGGCCATGCCCAACATGGTGCGCATAAGGCACCACCTGTAGTCTTCTCTGCTCTGGACAGGTCTGTGTATTTTTCCTCTTTCCTGTCATTTTTCGTAGCAAATATTTAGCTACAGCAGATAAAACAAATTTATTTATTTATTTTATTTTCCTCAAGGGTCCCTAACAGAAGGTAGATTACATGAGGGGTGGGCATACAAGACATGGGTAAAGGCAAAGTTGGATGTGCAACAAAACATAAAACAGAAATTTCAGGCCACATCTGAAGTGGCAGAAACAAACAAAACAAGAAAAAAAGGGGGGGTAACAAGTACATTTGTTTGTGGACTCTAGATAAAAACATTTTACAGTGACAAAATATACCACTTATAGGGTGCAAAACATTGCCAAGTACACAAAATATACATACACGATATACTAGGAAGATGACACTAGAAACCATTACACAAGAATTAGCATGGCAAGTCACACGAAAAAAAATTATGGTTCAGTGATGGTTAACAGGGAATTTTGAAAGGCTTCTGCAGTGGACACGGCAGCACCGCCGTGACGATGTCGCCTTACGTGCCTCTACTTGTGCAGGTTTTGGCGTGGTTCTTCGCGGACGCAGCAGCGGCCCATGTTATCGCTGGACAACACTACCAATGGACCCCGATAAAGAATGCGCACCAGCCCTCGAAGGAACTCAACTACTGCGCAACTAGATCATCGCCAGTGGCGTCAACGATGCTGTGCCACGTGGACTTTGTCGACTGCGCACCCCGGTGGAGCACGATGACGTCCTCCGCCTCCCCGATAGCAAGCTGCCCGGAGCATATAAAAACAAGGGCTATGGTCTCGACCTTCAGTGGACACGGCAGCACCGCCGTGACGATGTAGCCTTACGTGCCTCTACTTGTGCAGGTTTTGGCGTGGTTCTTCGCGGACGCAGCAGTGGCCCATGTTATCGCTGGACAACACTACCAATGGACCCCGATAAAGAATGCGCACCAGCCCTCAAAGGAACTCAACTACTGCGCAACTAGATCATCGCCAGTGGCGTCAACGATGCTGTGCCACGTGGACTTTGTCGACTGCGCACCCCCGTGGAGCACGATGACGTCCTCCGCCTCCCCGATAGCAAGCTGCCCGGAGCATATAAAAACAAGGGCCATGCTCTCGACCTTCAGTGGACACGGCAGCACCGCCGTGACGATGTCGCCTTACGTGCCTCTACTTGTGCAGGTTGGTGATCGAAAGTATGGTTTTCGTAGTAACTGTACCTGCCTGATTGTGCTGCCGAGTCCACACACTGTTCTTGGTTGCTTAAATGACTGTGTTTCAGTTGTAAGCCTGTTACTGAAGTTGTCCGGTGACGTAGAGGAAAATCCTGGGCCCGAGGTTGAAAAAATGCTGGAGGAAATATTAAGTAACCAGAGTAAACTACTAGCAAAAGTTAATGAAATTCAGGCCAAGCAGACATCTACGGATGCCAGCATTTCCGACATGCATGTTAGGCTCCAGACTATTGAAAAACAACTTGAAGGGTTGGGTGAAACACAGAACCGGCTTACTATGATAGAATCAAGTGTTGGTCGCCATGACAGTGAATTGACGGCTCTTGCCAGGCAGATCGATGACTTAGATAATCGTTCTAGACGCAACAACCTTATTGTACGCGGAGTGGAAGAAGAAGAATCTGAGGATGAGGCAGTACTCTTAAGTAAGGTGAATGACGATATCTTTGACAAGTTACTTGGCTCAAAGTGTAGATCCATTGAGAGAATTCACCGTCTAGGAAAGAAAATACCTGAAAGAAGCCATCCGGTCATCTTGAAAGTAGGAGACTTCAGGGACAAAACCAAAATACTGAAAAACTGCCGCAAGCTCAAGGGGACACAATTCAATATCGGCGAAGATTACTCTAAACGAGTAGTTGAAATCAGAAAACAACTATGGATTTCATCAGCGGATGAAAGAGCAAAGGGAGCAAAGGTTAAACTAATCATCGATAAACTGAAAGTAAACAACGTTCTCTATGGCTGGAATGAGGCTACCAACGAGCGATTAAAGTATTCTAGCCCAGGTCTCACCAGCTCTGACTGACGCAAATCGAGACCAACAGCATCTGTTAAGGTTATTAATGTAAACGCCAGAAGTTTGCTGAATAAAGCTGATGCAGTTGAAGCCGCAATCCTGGAGCATGAACCGGATATAATGGTCGTAACAGAGACTTGGTTACATACGGATGTAGCAGATTTCGAAGTAACACCTACAGGTTACATAATTGTTAGAAAAGACCGGCAAGGAAGAGGCGGTGGTGTTGCGTTTCTTATTAAGGACAACATTAGGTTTTCAGTGTTGGATGATAATTGTGACATAGAAATGTTGTGGATTAGGTGTGGGTTCAGCGAGCAAACTGTGTATATTGGAGGGATTTATAGAGCGCCGAATTCCTCTCCGGATATAATCGCAAAGCTAAGAAATTTTATGGATTCTAATTTTAGCCTCCAAGATAACGTATTATTATTAGGGGACTTCAATCTTCCGGATATTAATTGGCTATCCCAGTCTCCTGGATCGGAACAGGTTGCAAGTGCTGAGCACCTACTGGAGTTGGCATTCTGCTACGGGCTAACGCAAAGTGCCACTGAATTTACTCGGATAGGGACTACAAGGTCATCTATCCTTGATTTGGTTTTTGTGTCCCCAAAGCTGTTGCCGTTACTCAGCCGTTGTGAAGTTGTAGAAGGCCTGTCCGACCACAGAATGGTAGCAACGCACCTAGCATTGTCCCCAGACACCTTGGGTAAACCCACACTTAGCACTGTATCGAATTTTATGGCGGCTGAGATGTGTCTATTTTGGTTTATCTTGAAAGGTCCTTTGATGAATTTCAGGTCCTTTACAACACTGACTGCAGCACTGATAGGCTATGGCATTTCTTTTCAATTGTTGTAGGGAAGTGCATAGACAGCTATGTACCCAGGATTAGAAAACGCATTTGTAAAACCAATCCCTGGATTACCAGAGAAATCATTCACACAAAAAGAAAACTAAAACAGAAACAAAAATCTTGTGTAAAAAAATTGTACCCCTGAAGGAACAGCTTGCATTTCTTCAATGAGACAAGAACTGAAACGTCTGATCAAGCAATCCAGGGATCGGTCTTTCAATGTGACATTGACGAAATACTTGAAGGAAGCCCCCTCAAGGTTTTGGCGCTTTATAACTCCCCCAGGAAGCTCCCCGAGGCCACCTGAAATTACTCAACAACGTGTTGATGATTTCAATTCTTTTTTTGCTTCTGTGTTTACTCATGATAATGGCATTTTGCCCGAGTTTTCTACGTCTTCATTGCAGTGGCCGATCGATGATGTGGTAATTAGCGAAGAGGGTGTCCTAATTCTTTTACTTAATATAAATACGAGAAAAACACCCGGCCCTGATGGTATACCAAACGAATTTCTGTACAGATATGCTGAATGGGCGGCTCGCTTCCTTACAAAAATATTTCAGTCGTCCCTGCGCAGTGGCTCTTTCCCACTAGCGTGGAAGCGGGCTAAAATTACCCCTGTTCACAAAAGTGGCTCCTCACGGGACGAGCGCAACTACCGTCCTATTTCGCTTATCAGTACATGTTCAAAGATACTCGAGCACATTGTTAACAAACACCTGATGTCCTATCTTGATACGCACAATCTATTATTTTCGAAGCAGCATGGCTTCCGCCGAGGCTTATCTACAACTACACAGTTAATTGAATTTGTTCATGATCTTCAAAAACAATCAATTTGCGTGGTCAAACTGATGTGGTATATTTGGATTTTGCAAAGGCATTTGATAAAGTGTCGCACTCAAAGCTCCTGTTTAAAATTGACAAAACGTTTCAAAATAATCACTTGACAAAATGGTTTTCATCCTATCTCAGCTGTCGTCAGCAGTTTGTTCAAATAAAAAATAAACAGTCTAGAGCAGTTTCAGTTAATTCCGGAGTTCCCCAGGGGAGCGTGCTGGGTCCCCTTTTATTTTTGTTATATATAAATGACCTACCAAACCGGGTTACGGTCCCGATAAGGTTGTTTTCCGATGACTGTGTTGTTTATAGCAGAATCGAGACTGAGCATGACCAAGTTAATCTAAAGAACAATCTTCAAAGAATAAAGAATTGGTGCGAAAAATGGCAAATGAGTTTGAACACAGAAAAAACAGTCTTTATGACTATAACTAGAAAGAAAGCACCTCTAGATTAACACTACCAGATTGGCAATGCTTTCCTTAAGCGTGTACAAAACTATAAATATCTTGGGTTATGGTTCACGCCCGACCTCCGGTGGAACACTCATATTGATAATGTATGCTCCAGGGCTACCAAGGCACTGTATAGCCTTAGACGTAACCTTTATACCGCCCCATCTGATATAAAGTGTCTTGCTTACAAAACCCTTGTCAGACCTATTATCGAATATTCTAAAATTGTCTGGGACCCTTACACAAAGACAAACTGCAATAAAATAGCAAAAATACAGCGACCTGGTGCGAGATTTATTTTTAATAAATATCGCCGACATCATTCACCTACTGAACTTTGTAAAAAAGCTGGACTGGATAGTCTTGAACTGAGGACGAGGATTGAGCGTCTGAAATTCCTCTACCAGTTAATTCATAATCATTTTAAACTAAACTATTCAGATTACTTCCAGGTCAACACACACGAACACTCCAGACATCGCCATAATATGTACATACCACCCCTAGTCCCACGTAACGATTGCTTTAAGTTTAGTTACTTTCCACGTGCTATTGAAGATTGGAATATGCTGCCAGAGTCTATAATTGGTTGTTCCTCGCTTACATCATTTGAACAGAATCTCAAACGTTTATTTCCTGAATAACAGTGCGTCTGTACTTTTTGTTGGTTGCATGAGACTGCAGTAGTTGTGTTTCAAATCTTCAGCGCGGTGCAAAAGTGCCGCCTCAAATGCGTCATGTGCTGTTCTACGCGTATGTATTGCATTGCATGTGTGTTCCATTTCTTGTTATGCATAACTTCGAGTTGCTGCTCACAATAATACCGAGAAATTATCTCGAGACCTGTACGGTACTTCTTTTTCGCGAATAATTGTTTGTACTTCCACCCTGTAACGGCCCATTTCTGGGCTAACAGTATAAATAAATGAAATGAAATGAAATGAATCCTGAATGCTAACAATAGTATCCTGTAGGGGCGTTCCATTCCTCAGCTGTCCGAATGAAGAAAGATTCAGCCAATGCGGTAGTTCTGGGACGAGGGTAATATACTTGCATAGTGTTGCAACATCAATCACAGAAATAGGGGTGTTGCGTGACGCAAATGCTGGATGGGGATGCGTGATGGAATTTGTGAAATAATACGAGCCGCGCAGTTTTTTGGCTTTCACTAAGAGAAATTAATGCGGCACGCTTCTTCAAGTCTGCTACACTGGTGAACGATGAGTAATTGGGAAAGGTGAATCTGGCAGCGCAGTTTTAGATGGCTTCTAGGTTTTGGATGAAAAAATGCTGGTGTGGGTTCCAAATTGCTGCGGCATATTTTAATTTGGGGCGTATTATTGTGGTGAAAGCTACTATTTTTAAGTGGCTGGGAGCAAACTTCAGGCTTCTTTGGATATAACCTTCAGATCTACTCGCTGTTGAAATGACGTGATTGATCTGGAGGGTCCATGATAGGTCACTTGAGATATGTATTTCAAGGTATTTATACGAGCTAGTCGGTTATAGAAAACTGTTATATAGGGCGTAGTTGTACTTTAACGAATTAGTACGTCTGTGAAAAGACACTGATCTACATTCAGAAATGTTTAAACTCATATGTCACTTGTGGCACCAATTTTGAACGGCTGTTAGGTGTGCTTGTAAAGCTATTTGATCTTCATGACTAGTGATTTTTGCGTAAATAATGCAATCGTCGACGAATAATCTTATGTTGTTAATAATACAGTGTGGAAGGTTGATGAGGTAAATTCGGAAAAGCAGGGGGCCAAGTACTGTTCCCTGGGGAACACCGGAGAGGACGGGAGAGATTTGAGACCTAGCTCTATTTATGACGACAAACTGTTTTCTGTCAGTGAGAAAGTTATTAATCCAGGACAAGAGGAATGGGTCGAGATTAGGCAAAGAAGGTTTGGTCAAAAGGCGGTGGTGAGGAACTTTATCAAAAGCCTTTTCAAAGTCAAGAAATAAAGCATCAGTTTGGATGTTCCGGTCAAGATTTGTGTGCAAGTCATGGATGAAGGCAGCAAGTTGCGTTTCACACTACAGGCCTTTTCAAAAACAATTTAGGGAAGGGTGAATGAAGTTGTGCTGTTAGAGGCGATTAACGATGTTGGTAAATAAAATGTGCTCCATAGTTTTGGATGGGACACTTGTAAGCGATATGGGCCGGTAGTTATATGGGAATGCTTTGTTGCCATTTTTGTATAGTGGAGTGATTTCACCGAGTTTCCAATCACTTGTCACCTGTCCCTGTGAAAGTGATTCAGAGAAGAGCAGCTGAATTTCTGTGCTAATTATCAATTGTGTGTTCATTAATATTTTGCCATTGATGTTTTCCACTTGCAGATGACAGTTTCATTTTTCTAATTGTGTTATTTATTCTATTTGCAGATATTTCAATAGGTGACATTAGCTCACTTATATAGGCTCAAGGTTCTCTCCGGAGTTCGCAAAAAAGCTATCTTCACGCGTGAAAACAGAACAAAAGGCATTGTTTATGGCATTGGCCGAATCTACGTCACTTAGCGATTTGTTATTAGTACCAAAAGAGTTATCAGCGACATGTTTCATGGGTTTTTTGTTTGCCAGAATTTTTTAGGGTTATTTTTGAGCATGTCTGGTAGTGTTGATCGAAAAAAAATTGCGTTTCGCGTTTTGAATGTTAATTGAGAGGCATCGCACAGAGTCGAAATATTCTTTTCATAGAGACGGTCGATTTTGTTGTTTGGCACGTCTGAACAGGTGTTTTTTCCGGCTCATCAGTTTTTAATCGCGTTATTAAACCAAGGGGCGGATGTTTTGTTTTTAATTTTTATGCTCTGTATACATGCATCAGTTAGTTGATTGAGTTTTTCGACTAATAACTTCCAATTGTTTTCTATGGTGCGCTTGTTCAATCCCTGGTGGTATGAATTGTAAAATTGTTCAAGTTCGGTGTTAATATTTTCATAATTGCCACGACCGTAGAGCTTTATCTGCTTTGGTGTAAGCTTATTTTCTGGAAAAGTAAAACTGAGAGAGGCAAAAATAATTTTGTGATCACTTATTTCTTTAAGGTAATGGAGAGAATGCAGGCTACATGGATCCGACATTAGTATAATGTCTATTATAATAGAGCTGCGTAATGTTTCTCTGGTGGCATGGGTTATAACTTGTGTTAGTTGGTAGTTTTCTAAACAGGCTAGGAAATCGCCGCATTCACCGCTGCGAAGGGAAACATTGTTTGATCATTTTCTGGATGGATAATTGAAGCCCCACAAATTATAAACTTTCTACGGGGATACATTTTGTGTAGTTTGTCGAAGGTGTCGTTAAAGCTGATGTTAAAGTTGGGCTCTGATTTGGCGGAGGGGGGGGGTGGCGGTAACAGACACCTAGTATGACCAGCCCATGGGAACTTTCGCAAGTTACCCAAACAGCTTCCAGTGGACTGGTAATGCTAATAATGAAGTGAAGGGTTGTATGTTTAACAGCGATGAGCACGCCACCACCTCGACCGGATAAACGGTCCTGGCGATGCAATGTGAAATTGATTAGGTATGAAAGAACTTCAGAATCTTTGATGGAAGGTAAAAGCCATGTTTCTGTCAGCATCCCGACGTCACAATCAGATGATTCAATTATGGTACATATTTTGTCGTGTTTCGGCATAATGCTTTTTATGTTTGTGTAGAGAATAGAAAAGGTGACATTATTTGCATGTTTAGAGGGGTGATTCTGGATATGGCGAGAGGGTGAGGTAACTGGCGATGCATTTACTGGGTTGCGAAATTCTTAGCTTCACGCGGAAAAATTCCTTCGATTTCTTTTCGGGTTGCATTATAGTGGCACGATTTTTTCCCGATAACTACCTTCTTGTAACGAAGGTTGAAAGGGTCGCTTTGCTCACATGCAAAGCGTAGAAGCTCTCTTTAGGCAGTGCGGGTAGCGAAACAATAATCCGGAGCTATACTGTACGGCGTATCTTTCAGTTTGAAACCGTTAGATAGGATTGCTTCTTTTATTTTGAACTGGGAGAAGTTAACAATTACCGGGCGTGGTTTTTCCGGTTGACCTTTTGCGATTCTGTGCGCTCTTTTTATATCTTTTGGCACAAGGTTAATTTTGATGTGCTTCTTGCAAATGTTACCAACAAACCCTTCACTGTCTGCCCAAGTTTCTTCTTTTTTGTGTGTGCAATGTGTATAGGCTAAAGCTGTCTCAACTGGCGTCTGACATTGAGCGCTGTCTAGGGAGGCGAGGAGGAATCACAATGGGAGTGGCGGCGGGTGGTGCCGTCTATCGGGGGGTACGCGAGATGGGCACTGCGGTATGGCTGACAACTCATGTGCCACCCCCTGCTTGACGACCAAGTCCAGGGGTCGAGAAGTTCAGCGCTAAAGATGTCTTGCCATGCGTAGGCATAGCTAAGAACATAATGAAATGGCTTGCATTGGCTTGAATGTACATCTGTTGAAGATGGGCTGGCAGGCTGAGAGGTAGATTCACGAACCACAAAGGTCTGTTCGTTTACAAACTTTAACTTAGTGTTCTTGGGTTTGGTGGCCTGAGGCTTGACAATCTTCTTGAAAGGCTTACCATTTTCACTTTGCAGAGATGACTCCCTGTCATCCTTCTAGAGTTTAGCCGGTGTTGAATTAGGTGAAGCAATAGGCAGAGCGGCAGCACTACTTGACATCAGTGCCATCACCTTTGTCTGCTCAGGCTCGTCGGAACTGACTGAGCTTAAAGACTCGTCCCACTTCACAGCAGCTTTCTTGGCTGACGCAGCATTTTAAGCCTTTTGTGTCTACTTTGCGGTTGCTTGCTTCTTGGCAGGAGGCGATTTCGGCGCACTGTCCTCAGGATAGTTGGAAAAGCTGTCCTGTTGCTTCGATTGTTGGGGCTTCATGGTAGCTGCCTTGAGCACAGGCTTCTTACTCAGTGGTGCCACGGCTTTGAAGTATGGGCTGTCGGATGCGTTGGTCTGAGGCTTTGCTCGCTTGCTAGGGGCTCTCGAACGAACAGCTCCCTGTTCTCGTAAAGAAGCTGATGTCTTTCGTTTCAATGTTTCATCTTCGTAAAAATAGGAGTTGAGATCCGAGTCCTTGCTGTGTCGCTCTGGTGCTCTGGGCTTAGCGTTTTGATGTGAGGCGGGCGTTTGGGCGTTTATCTTGGCATTCATGTTGCATTTCGGCATTGCCGAGTTTATCGGCTTTGCCGGCTTGGCCTCTTCATTGGTGAAATATTCACTGAGTGGCACTTTACGAAGGATGAAACATATTTTATGGACCTCGAGGTCCGCTGGTGTGAGGATTCGAGAAAAAACGACAACGACGAAGGTGCGGGACAAGGCACGTGCGATTACGAGTGTGAGGATTCGAGAAAAAACGACAACGACGAAGGTGCGGGTCAAGGCACGTGCGATTGCGAGGCATCTGTGCGCCAATCAGCTGATGACTAGCGGTGGCCCACAGAGGTGGCGTGCCACGATTGGGCCACGTGCGACGATTACGTGGCAGCAGGCTTTGTGGCTGGGGACGAGCCGAAGCAGCGGCAGACGGAAGACAGCGGGCGGAAGCGTCGGACGCAGGCGATCCAGGTTCCGGCCAGGGAACGCGGCCGTCCACGCTGCGGCCGTCCAACCACCAGCTGGGGCGGCATTGCCGGCACGAGTACTGCATCTCGGGGCGTGGCCTGGCCTGCTGTTCTCTTCCTTGCCGAGGGCATCGCAGATCTCGGCGAGGCGTGTCAACCGTCAGCCGTTCGGCACAGCGATGGACGTGGCCTGGCTAATGGTCACGGTTGCGCCGAGCATCGCGTCTCGACGCAAGCTGTTCGCTGGACGGGCTGGCCATTCCCCGCATGGAGCATCGCGTCTCCGATGCGGGCTGACTGCTCCGTAGCCGCACTCATGCCATGAAGTGCCGGCGTCACCGGCGTCGCACATCGACAACAGAACAAGGAACGCGCGGAGAAGAGAGCTCGAAGGTTGAGGCCACGAAGGCAGAGGAAGCGGTGCGCCGCTCGAGAAGACGAGTTCTTGGCAGCGTTCCTGAGCCGGACGTGGGACCCGTACGTGTCGGCCAGGTCGAGCTCCGGTGTGTCTGTTTGAGGTCGAATCCGTCAGCCTGTACAAGGTCCATGGACGGGGCCTGCTGAACGGCTCCTGCCTGGGTGCAGTGGCCGGGAGCAGGTTCGTGGGCGAGGCCTACCGGGTATGGTCCTCGTGAGCCGTGGCCAGATCCTGGACCTCCGGAATTGCGACCCTGACTGCTGGGTTGGCCGCGACGTCCGACTCAAAGGCGCTGCACACGGTAGCGTATCCATGCACCGTCAGCCGTTCCACCCATGCCATCAAATAAATTGTTCATGTTAATCCTTTCTCGTCCGCTATCAACAAACATAGTGACAAACGTCCCTTAATCATTACAGCTGGCTACCTGGCTGTTGTGCAAGAACGAGAGACGGCTCGTCCAAAAGAAACACTCTTTAATGGAACAATAATAATACTAAAAAAAACTGATGGCTCCGAGCCCTCGAGCGAGCGGCAGCTCGTGAGGAGCACTGGTGATAATGACGAATGGCGTCTGCTCTGTGGAGAAGACGAAGGCATGGTCGCTACAATGACGGGAACTGAAAAAATTAAGCACATTCTGAAAGGAATTTACAACGACACTTTTCAAATGCTCTTGGCGAAGAGCCCAACCATGGTTAACGACGTCATTAGCTTGTGCCAAAGCTACAAAGAATCGCGGAAGCAGCGAGTTCTGACAAGACGTCCTCCAGCGCACGATTTGGCATGACTGTCCAGCGTGACTAACGGTCATGACCAAGCGTCGCTAATAGCCGAAATAAAAGCCGTTTTCGGCGATGAAGTCGCACGACAGTTTTCTTTGGTACCTTCACCCTGAATCCTACCACAACTCTGCCATCGTTTCTCCATGGTGTCATTCAAGGAGAGCTCGCACAGGCGCTTGCAGCTGCCTGTGAGCATAATTTTCTAACTGCTTTACTCACTTACGCTGCAGCTGCAGCCATGCCAACTCTCAAGTGCCTGCACCTCCATTCCAGTATCCTGCGAGCTATCCCCCACTTACTGTCTCTTTGAGTGGCACTAACACCTCCAATCCAATGCGCGGCTTTCACAGTCGCCTGATATGTTTGGTATGTTGATACCCCGGACCCGTCGCAAGGTATTGCCGCCGCCGGACGTACATGATCGATGAAAACTGCCGAGAGCCCTTCTTTCTACTTGACTCCAACGCGCGTTACGGTTACTACACTCCAACGCAAGCTCGCTATCAGGATAACCACCGCCCTCGGTTGGGACATCTTCGCTCGCCCTCTCCGCACCGCCGCTCACCTTGTCCTATGCGTTGACAGCCTGTGCCTAACGAACAAAGAAACTAGATGCAGTTTATGAGTCAAGAACTGTGCAAGTTTTGGTTTGCCCAAGTCCTCATTCGTCACCTGTTTATATTAATATTATTTTGCATAGAAACAGTCGCTGCAATCGCTTTTGTAGATACTGGTGCAGCTGTTACTGTTATCCATGCTGGATATTGCCGCTCAGTTCGTAAGGTCATGACGCCTTTCTTCAGATTGTCGTTTTGCACAGCCAGTGCTCAACCTCTTCAACCGATCGTAGTCTGTACAGCCCGTGTGACAATTGAGGACGTTCTGTATACAATATAGTGCATCATTCTTTCATCGTGATCCCATACCATTGTCTTGGTAAGAGACTTTTTGTCGCGTCACAACGCTGTAATCGAGTGTGCTTGGGCTGAGGTTCAATTCTGCGCACTGAATGACCGAGCCTCCGTCGACATCCAGTCTACCTCTAAACTAGTCGTTAATGACAACACCGAAATCCCTCCATGCTCTTTCGCATTCGTACCAGTTTCATGCAGTGCCATATTCGATGACACAGTCTTCTTCACACCATCTCAAATATTAGTTCCCCGAAGAGCCTTCCGCTGCCTTTTGCGTCTCTCGACCTTGTCGAAGGCTCTACCACTATGCCAATATATGATCATCAGTCATCACCTTTATCCCTGTTTTATCACGGATGCCTTGGCCAGGTCGAGACGATCAACTCCACCAGAATTATATTCGTCCTTGATGAGGCGCCTTCCACCACTATCTGTGAAGTGGCTGTCATCTCTGTGCCTGACCCAACATCAGCGGACATATCTGGACCGTTCATTGCTGAAGATTTAACACCTTCGCAGTGTTCTCAGCTCCTCACCAACCATCGAAAGAAAAGTGCTACCGCTTTTTTTCAACATTGCACAAACATCTCTCGGCCGTGCCATAGCAGTCAAGCACCCCACCAACATTGGGTCCCACTCACCGCTGCGACAATGACAATATTGCGTGTCCGCTACAGAATACCGCACCATTGCTAAGCAAGTAGAGTATGCATTCTCCGCAGAAGCGTTATCACAGAGCTCATGGGCGTCTCTGAAGGTCCTGGTCAAACAGAAAGATGATTCCATACGTTTCTGTCTTTATTTCCCGTGATTGAACAAGATCACGCTAATAGATGTCTATCCACTGCCACGCATTGTCGATGCTTTGGACTGTTTAGAGAAGGCTGAGTTTTTCTCCTCGTTATACTTGTGGTCAGGCTAAAGGCAGGTGCTATGGTGGAGGCCACTCGCCTCAAAACCACTTTTTTCATGTCAGACAGCTTATATGGATTCGTCGTCATGTCTTTTCGACATTGCGATGCACCTGCAACGTTCGAATGAATGGTGGACAGCATTCTGCGTGGCCATAAATGAAACATCTGTTTGTGTTACCTCGATGGTGGCATGGTCTTCGCCTCAAACTTCGACACAAACTTACAGCTCTGCTGCATGCTCGATGCTGCTGCCTCTGTGCCAGAGTACTTCTTCTTCTTTTATATATATATATATATATATATATATATATATATATACAATGTGTGTGTGTGTGTGTGTGCATGTGTGTGTGTTGAGATTTAGAAGGGGCTGTTAGCGTTATTGACAGGACACTGCACATTTTGCTAAGTTACTCATGAGTTTGTACGCCGCAAAATTCTGAGTACTAGTATAATAACTGACATCTAAATGAGCTACTGGCAATCATGTGGAATGGTGTATGACATTTTCGCCACCCTTACTCCTCAGTTTTACGAATCTCTCAAATTTCAAAGTTGCGAGTTTGGCAGATCTATATTTAATATCGCAGAGTCTGTCAAAATATTTGACAGGTGCAGCAAATCCTAATATGAACTTCATCACTGTTCGCTCAGTGGGGTAGTTCAACATACTGCGTTCATTGAAATAGCAGGGCTCTATTCACAATGGATAATTTAAAGGATGCTGAATGGTATATACTTTTTTTTTAATATCTAAGCTTTATTTATACTGCTCCAAGTTTAATACAGTTAAATCTGGATATAACGAAACTGATAAAGTCTCGAAAAAATTTGTTATAAAGAGGATTTCATCATATGCTGGTTTGGTACAAAAATTCGGAAAATAAACGCGCAAATTAAACAAAAGGGGTACTTAAAGAGAGCTAACTGAAAACACTTATTTTACAGTAAAAAAAACTGCATTAATATTGCAATATCAATTACATGGACACACTCGGAGAGTTTTCGCATCGCCGCTATGTTACGTAACAAGTCCAAATTGATAAGATGCCCCCGCGCATCGTAATTTCACGAGGGAGTAAAGGCGCGCGAGCGCTGCTGAAGCAGAGATCAAACCAGTCTGCTCTTTCCTATCACCTGGAAAGAGCATAAGATAACATGCATAAGATAACTGCCGTCGAATGCTCAAACAGAAAGTAAACCACCCTTCTTGAACTAGCGTGAAACAATGTGGGGGTTAGGGGGTGGGGGAGGGGGGAGGGGATCGCTTGAGTGGCAATAATTAACTTGGATTTTAAGGGTGGTTGCATGGCTGGTGCGCTTGCTATCTCGGCGAGTATCAGTGCCGTTTCAGCGCGAAGAGACCAACACCACCTAGACTTTAGGTGGTGTTGGAAGAGACTGTGTGGAAAGAGCACTTCCCCTTGGAGAGGCAATATTTGCTCACACCAGCATTTTGTTAGTGTTACGTGATATCCGATCCAAAAGAGTTGGTGCAGCTTTATTTATTAAACCATTACAATTTTTTACTATCGCGTTCATTGCATTGCGCTGTCGTGTTGCTAGAACTAATCAGCTAATCGCAAAAGCTACCAGCCTGCGAACTGGCGGCGCTGAGCAAGACGGGGAAGCAAGTGACCAGTCGACCTGCGAAGAGCCGTCGTCACCGGGGTCTCGGAGAGTTTCCATGAACGTGTCATCTGACATCCCCTCGGTGTGGTCGACACGGTTGTACGAAAGTAGGAAAAGTCACAGTTTCGCCGCAAGGGCGAAGCAATAAATGACTGCAATAGCAACAACTTTCAATGTAACGCTAAGAACAGCACGCAGATTGAAACGTGAAACGCGCTGCTCTGGCACGAATGGCGCACGAGAACAATTAACAGGACGAAGCAAACTAACAATGTTTACGGCTCGACACTTAACACGCTGTTTAAAACGAGGCACGAAACGTAATCACGGGTACAGATTGAGTGCCAACTAACAGGTACCCCAGTTGTTACTTCACTGTTTTTGAAAGGCGCACTCTTTTCGCGAACGGCGCCTTTCCAGCGAGCCAAGTAATCTTTGTGCGCCCGGCAACTAAACGCAATCGTTCCGGTAAAACTCGAAGGTGCTATTTCACCTGTCGAAGGGTAAGCGCGCGTGCACAGGCATGTGTCGCATATACGTGGGCTGCGCTGCATATGGAAGGCGCTTTATCGAATAGTTTTTCGTGGTTTTCCGCATCTGTGTCTTTGTCCTTCGCTTTTCGTTTTCGACGCCGTGCGCCCGTGCACAGTTTCACTGCGCGTTCATGGTGTGGCCCCTGACGACGACTTTGTTTTTCTTTTTGTATTGCCATAGCATTTATGCGGAGAGTCCCGACTGATTTATTGCCGTCGCTGCCGCAGCCGTGCTTCACCGTATATGTACGTATCCAATATAAAAACTCAAGAAAGGAAGAAAAAAAAGCCGCCCGCGCTCGGCACCCACCTTGTCACGATGCGCCGCCGCACGCTCATCTCACACGCGCACTTTACCGCGCGAATAATGAGGAGGAGGGGGGGGGGCATTAAGATCTCCATTTCGGCTGTTGAGAGACTCGTGGGAGGGTTATGAAGAAGACCCGCACGTAGTCAGCTACATTTTAGATCTGTTAGAAAGACTATCTAAAACCAGAGAGCTCGTTGAGGAAAACATGAAGGCGGCTCAGAATTTAGCAAAGACACTACGATAAGTTGTCCCGGAAGCGCATTAGTGTGGCACTGCGAACGCGCAAAGGTTTTTTTTTCCTATTTTATTTTTTTTGGAGTGTGTGTGTGTGGGGGGAGGGGGGCGGGGGCACAATTGCATATGCGCTTGCGGCGGCGAGAACGGCAGCAACGCCAGCTCGTGGGGTGTAGCCGCCTCGCGCTCACCTGCGCGCAATAACGAGCACTTGCCCTCGCCTGATGCGCGCGCGCCCCTTCGTGCTTTGTCGGCAGAGGGGCAGCCGCGGAAGATGCATGCTTGTAACAAAATGCAGAGCGAAATTCCTAGATTGTCCGTCGGGAAAATTCGTTATATCAAGGTTGTCTACCACTGTTACTTTGTTGCATAGAGGTCACAAATACATGTGCTTCTAAGGAGTAACGGCGGGGAATAGAAAAACTTAGTTATACCGAGGAATTTGTTATATCAAGGTTTGTTATAAGCAGGTTTAATTGTATTTCATGATAAAAAGATGTGTGAATTTGTTTCCCTAACCTGCTCCAAATTTGGATTTTAGTGCTCCAGATGTAACATTTTGCTGCTCCAAAAATTGTTTCAAATTGTATTTAAGCTGTTGCACCCTTGTGCACGTTGCTGTACCGCCAACAGCGTCCTGTTTCTGTTTCTCTTCTTGTTAGAGCCTAGTTTTGGAATAGCCAGATTCCTAACTGGCACTTGTACCGGTTCGACGTTCAAACATCTTTCTGCTGGTGACTGGCGCTCTCCGTTCGCTGGGTGATGTCGTATGCCTTGGCGAAGCTGAGACTCGTCTCTGCGAACAGGTGTTGTTGTAGGTCTTCGTCCCGCAGTCCGCACACAAAGCGGTCACGCAACATTACATTCAAAGTGAACGTATTGGTGTTAGTAGGTTGGCACTTGATCCTCTCTTCTGCGCAGTAGCTGAAGTTGCTGAAGTCGACGTCCCGAAATTGCCGTCAGCCGCGAGATTTGTTAGAGTCACCACGTAGTTGCTTACTTTTTCGCCTTCCAGTTGGTCTCGACGCTGGAAGCGGGCTAAGCTGTAGACCTCTGATGGCCTTGGGTCATAGCATCTTTGTAGCGCAGTTAAAATGTCGTCGTAGTCTATGATTGCTGGAATGGCTGACTGAATCAGGGCACAGACTTTGTCGTACGTCTGCTTCCCGCACAGCATTAGCAGGTTGGCTCTCTTAATTGCTGCATCAGTTGTGTTGTTACCCACGAAGTAAAGCTGTAGGAATCCAAACCGCGATGACCATGATGAGTCGTTGAATTCAGGTATATAATATTAAAGGCAGTGCGTAGCGCAGGTCTAAATCCACTTCCTCATCGCCACTGTTATGTCCGGGGTTGTCGTCGTCCCAAGGATGTACAGAGCTGTCCACTTCTACCCTGAACACCGTGCCGTGTGGCTGGCGCTCCATAGAGCACCTCTGCCGGCTGCTTCGGAAACTGGTGCGCAAGCTCAAAGACAGCTGTAGGCGGGGCATTCGCCGCATCGTCTGCTGGAGTGCGGTCGCTCGACAAAATTGGTGCTGCTTTGCGGTGAAGCAAGCATTACTCTTGTTCCGTACGCATGCAAATTGAGCAGTTTGTGCGGTTCTCAAGAAGCGCAGACACTGTGGCTTTTTTTTTCAAGCCATCGTGCAAGTAATAAACCGTGGCCCTTACACGAGCAAAACTTCGCGCTGGCACTGCCAGAGCTAAGCTGCTCAGTGTAACAGAAATAATATTCTGCAGCTCACACGACTGCTTTTGTTCAGGGCTCGCCGCGGTGGTCCAGTGGCTAAGGCACTGGACTGCTAACCTGCAGGTTGCGGGTTCGAATCCCGGCTGCGGCGGCTGCATTTCTGATGGAGGTGGAAATGTTGTAGGCCCATGTGCTCAGATTTGGGTGCACGTTAAAGAACCCCAGGTTGTCGAAATTTCCGGAGTCCTCCACTACGGCGTCTCTCATAGTCATATGGTGGTTTTGAGACGTTGAACCCCACATATCAATCAATCAATGCTTTTGATCAGCCCAAAGCTTAACATCGCAAAATTGGTGATTAATATATCATGTGAGGCCTGATATAACAGCATGCAATGTTTGAAAATTTTGATTATTTACTAACCTGTAAACAAGAGATAGTGAGTAGTCCGTTAATCTTATGGAACTGATATAACATTGGTGTGTTACCAATTGCGCTGCTCTCACGTGCTCCAGAATTTAAATCGCCAATATTCTACCCTTATTCACAGCTTACTAGCAGCTGTGTTTCTTCGTACCACTCAGGCAGACAAATTGAGAAACATTCTAATCAAATTTTCAGTGGAACTTGTATGGGGTAATCAGTGCACCAAACAAGCACCAATGACAAATTTTTACTGCTGTGAGCAGTTGCAGATTAAAGCTTCATACTTTTTGTCTCTAAGAAAAAAAGGCGCGCTTATCGTTTTATATCTTTTAGGCTTACAACATTAGTCCACTACAGTAATTTGTTATGACCCATTAATTCGTAGTGCCATCAAAGGTTCCTTTTTTTTATCGCCGCATGATAAAAGGACTGCATACGTTCGATAGTACTTCATTCCAGTATTTTCTCCTAATTGAAGGGCCATGCCGAAAGTGCCGGAAGGAGAAAGACGATGTATTGTAGGTTTATGCCTGCGAGAATATTCTCCACGTGCTATATTAGCGATGAAAAACCGTCCTTTTGCAATTGTCAACCGGATCATTCAAGTGTACAGGAATGATGGACGCATTGGAGATGCCTCTCAGCAGCCTCGTTGCCGGCTGACTACAATGGACAAATATCTGCAAATTGTGGCAGCCGTAGCAGAACAGCTGAAAAGTACAGTCGGAGAAGTACAAACTGAGCACGGACTTGACCAGGTTTTTTCTACAACCATGAAACGCCTCCTCTACGTAGCAGGACTTTGAAGCCGAACCGCTGTCAGGAAGCCGCTCATGCGATCCGAGAACAAGGCGAAGCGGCTCTAGTTTGCTGAATATCGCGCCCACTGGTCTGCATCTCACTGGAAACGCTTGGTAATCATGGACGAGTGCACGTTCAGGATTCGTTGGGATCAGAGAACACAAGTTTGGCGCCCCATGAACATGCAGTTTGTAAAGCAGCGAAATTCACAAAAACACGACTGCTTCTTCAAAGCTTAAAATCTTTCAAGAAGCAGTCGTGTTTTTGCGAACTTCAGCCGCTACTTTCAGCAGCGCTAGTTATCCGTGATATCACTGTGCAGTTCGTGGTTATACTTTATTGATTCTAAGTTAGCAGCTAAATATTGCCAAAATCTTTTTTCATTTAGGTAATGAAAGGTGTGAAGGATATCTAACGGGAAGGTAATTCATTGGAGTTTATAAGACCCTGAGAACTAACCTCTAACTTTCGGTGTTATCTAGAACACTAAACAATCTTTTCTAAAACACTTGAAGGGGCCCTGAAACACTTTTTCAAGTAACCATGGAATGAATTCACTGGAATAGCTTATTGCCTCACGAACTCAATGCCGCAAAATTTTAAGAATTCGTTTAGTGCGAGTTGAGTTACAAAGGTATGTCGCATGCTGCAATCGCATTCTCTCATCCCGACGAAAGCACTAGAAGCTAAGCAGGAAGGGGTGGGAGGGGGCACACAAAACACGTCATGCGCGCCTCGTGACCTTGAGCACTTTTTCCTTTTTGTTCTTCGAATGCACGGCTTTTTCAGTGTGATTACACGCGCACGCGTGGACAAGTAGCGACCTCCCACGCCAATCTCAGTAAAAAGCGAGCGTTCCATGTTCAATTCAGCCAATGGCTGATAGATGGGCTTACCTACATGTGACTTTCGAGCATATTGCGTGGTATGTCAAGAGATAAGGAAGCACTTTTTAGCTGACTTTGATAGTTTATTGTGAATTCTAGGCCGTATGCTGTGCTATTATGTTTGGCTCGCGTGTTTTCGGGAACCTCTACTACCGATCGGCAGCATTTTCTGACCATGCTCCAAAAAGTGTTGCAGGGTCCTTTTAACTGCCTTTTTCTTTGGTGCGCCTGATGAAAATTATGTATATTAAGCAAGTTTATATCAAAAATTCTTCGTAAATCTATTTCATCTCCTGAGGTAACTTGTGAAGGCGACTTTCAATTTTAAAGTTCATGCACGCGTTACTCAGATTTCGGGAAGCACGCCCGAAAAACTCAGTAGACTCAGGTCACCGACCGTAAAATTAGTCACCGACCAATTGGCCCGCAGGCCAATTGGTCGGTGACTATGGCATCTCAGACCTAGTCTGCTAAAAGTCACCGTCTCTATTTTTAGAGGAACCTCATTTTGCTCTTGGAATCTCTTTCATAATGCCCATGACACAATAAAGTATATGAGTAGCTACTACAAGCATTTGGCCCCAGCGCCTAAAGTCACCAAGGCAACCACACACACAAAAAAGCCTATCATTGGCTCCGTCAGTACCTTATCACGCTACTGTTTTCCACATTTAAATGTTGCAGTATCATAAGGTCATTTTTTTCTCTTAATAAACTGTGCTTGTTCATTTGCTGCAGATATATGCCGCGATACACACGTCGAGTAGCTGCCAGTGGCCTAAGTTCACTGACTGTCTGGGGGTGATCACAAAGTATGACCTCAGCCCTCTCTTCAGGGTACACGGCTGAGAGCTACTGCTCCAATCTAGACGTTGTGGCATTGCCATTCCTTTTGTAAGGAAATGTTCCCAGATAGAGAGTTCATTGGCCTCAGTGCGAGAATGGCCTCGGTGCCATTCTTGCTCATCGCAAGGATGGCTGCAACGAGTATGTTGTCGCCTACGCCAGTCATACCCTAACGAAGGCAGAGTCTAACTATTCCGTCACGGAAAAGGAGTGCTTGGCTATCATTTGGGCTATAGGAAAATTTTGCACTTATCTTTACGGATGCCAGTTCCTTGTTGTCACAGATCACCATGCCTTATGCTGACTAGCGTCCATGAAAGATCCTACTGGCCGCCTCGCTCGTTGGGTTTTACGCCTTCAGGAATACGACATCCGAGTTATTTATCTCTCAGGACGCAGCCATTCAGACGCCGATGCACTATCCCGTTCTCCACTGCCTCCTGACCTTGCCTGATTACCAACTGCCATCTGCGATTCGTCATCGTTGAGCATCACTGGCATGCCATCCGAGCAGCGCAAAGATCCCTGGATCAATTCTTTGCTCGACGTCCTCTCTCACAGCTCGTCAGAAACTACTTCACGCTCCCTCTCTCGTCAAGCCACTTTGCTGTCCGTGAAAGCTTGTTGTATCGCCACAATTACGTTACGGACGGCCGTAGGTGGCTCCTTGTCATCCCTCGTCATTTGCGCTCGGACATCTGCGCTGCCTTTCACGATGACCCCCAGTGTGGCCACGCTGGAGTATTTAAGACTTACTCTCGCCTTCGTCTAAGATACTACTGGCGCGGCATGTATCGGCACGTTCGCCAGTACGTTCGGTCATGCACCATGTGTCAACGACGCAAGACGCCTCCTCACAGCACTGCTGGCCCTTTGCAACCCTTAACCTGCCCAGTAAGACCGACCGCGTCGGAATTGATATTTATGGTTCTCTACTCAACACTCTTAGAGGCAACCGGTGGATTATCGTCGCCATTGATCATTTGACACGTTACGCTGAAACATCTGCGCTGCCTGCTACCACTATGAAAGACGTTGCGTCCTTGCTTCTTCACGTTCTCATTTTGCTACATGGTGCACCTTGTGAATTACTGAGCGACCTTGGACGTGTGTTTCTCTCGAACGCCATCGACGAGCTGCTGAAGGCATGTCGCACTGTCCATAGGAAAACCTCGGCATACCATCATCAAACCAATGGCATGACAGAACGCTTTAATCGTACTCTTGGAAATATGCTTGCCATGTTTGCCTCTGAGGACCACACTAATTTGGACCAAGTGCTCCCTTTTGTCACGTACGCGTACAACTTTGCGGCACAAACAATCACTGGCTTTTCTCCTCTCTTTCTCCTGTACGGACGTGAGCCATCATGCTCCATGGACACCATTCTCCCTTACAGGCCTGATGTTTCTAAAGCGACGCCTGTTTCTGAAGCAGCCGCTTATGCTGAAGAGTGTCGTCAACTCTCTCGTTCATTTACTGCACAAGACAAATGGCACCAGAAAACTGACCACGATGCTTCTGCGTCTAGTGCCCACTATAACCCAGGAATGTTGGTTTGGCTCTGGGTCCCGTCTACCCCTCCCGGTCTTTCCCCGAAGGTTTCGT
Organism: Rhipicephalus microplus; assembly: GCF_043290135.1. Classification (NCBI taxonomy): domain Eukaryota; kingdom Metazoa; phylum Arthropoda; class Arachnida; order Ixodida; family Ixodidae; genus Rhipicephalus; species Rhipicephalus microplus. Next base: position 7,086,385 of record NW_027464599.1, on the reverse strand, counting down.
CGAAATACCATGGCCCCTACTGTGTGGTGCGACAAACATCTCCTGTCAACTATGAAGTTGAGCCCATTGATCCACCTTCGGACCATCGCTGCCATGGGCGTGAAACACTACGCATATCAGGCTTCAAACCGTGCTATGACCCCCTCGTCGTATCATTTCTCTAGGTCGCCAATTTGGCTCTTTTCTGCGCGGGGAGTAATTGTACCGGAGCATAGTGGCGCCAGCTCTGTGCCAGTGTGAAAGAAGATATTTACATCCATGTGTAGCTCGTGCTTGCCGGGTTCCTGCCTGTACCAGCTTGTTGCGGCTAATGCTTCTCGAATAATAACCTGTGTTTTTATGTAACCTCGCTTGTTGCAGTTTATTTACATTATAGAAGAAAGATAGGAAGTGTACAGAGATCCATAAGATCCCGCGTTATGTGCAACAGAGATTCAGTTCATGATTCCGCACATGACTCTGTGCAGGTTTCGGCATTATTTACAAAAATGCTTTGGCTTTTATAGCCCGCCGTCACTGCCGTACGAAGAAGGTGGTTATCACTCTTGCCACAAAGCAAGGGACGAAGTCTTTGTGGTCCACCCTCCAGAAAGGGTGCAGATATTTCACCACTCGGCTGGGCGAAACGGTCAAACGTTAACAGGAACGCACCATTTACTTTCCTCCTCCTCTACTAGCTTAAACACTAGCTAAGGAGGGAAGATGTTTGAGGTTCGGAATGGGTCCCCTCGATGACTCGAGTGCACGGTGGCTGCGCGAAGGAAGGGCCGTAGTCCGGTGAAGAGACGCTTTATTGCAGCCTCAGGCGACTGCCCGAGTCCAAGCCCGAACCTCCGCCCACATTTCAAATTCAAACATCCTCTTTTCAACCCTTGGTCGAACAAAGAGTCTTCACAAAAACCAATCACGTGTTGGGACTCACATCATCACAACCAATCACAGAAACACTTTCATAAAAGGCACTACATTTGTAAAAACCTCGTCACCAAATAAAACACGCAAAGGGATAGGTTCTCCGCAGGTGACACTCTCTCCTATGCCAGGTCGTGCTGCCCAACATTACTAGTGCTGCCTCCATCGGATGACTTCCGTGAGCGGCTGTTCTCATGCTCGAGCCCCGTCAGTTCTCTCATTAATTGTTGCTTCCTAGAAGCCTCCTTAAGAGCGGTGGGTACACCGTTGGGCTCCGTGCGCTTACCAGGTGTGCATGCGACAGCGAGGCGCCCCGACATCCCAACAACAGTGGGGCAGATTATGGTTGTTTTCCTGCCGCCTATATGTCTCTGTCAGCCAAGTGCTCGCGTCTCCATGTCATTCTCAATGACACGCGTGCCTGCCAACAATGGCTTAAACTCAGACGGTGGCGCCTGACCTGCCTCATGCCAGACGCTTTTCTGAGTAAGCTTTCCTCTTCTAATCCCGAACGGGGCGACCTTGACTGCTCTGCTTGTGAACTGTGAGAACGAAGAAGTCTATTTTCTTTCCCGCGCTCGGGTCTTCCGCGTTCGCCTTCGCAGAACCGATCAGCTTCCTTAGTTGACGGGTCGGGAACTGGCTATGCGCTCTACATTAGCCGCATTAATTGCGCTGCACCCCACATGCTGGTAATTGGTGCGTCATACTAACTGCACCACACAAAGATGCACCCGGCCCACGACTTGAAGGCACCACAGGGCGAGGAGGTGGAGTCCGGAGAGGGAAAGTTGAGCTCATCCGGGGAGAAGGCCACTAACCCGAACGTCAGCAGCAGTCCATGCTGCTTTCAGCTTCAGGCCATCCAAACGCTCGATCCCCATGAACGGCTTCTTCGATGCGTTCCCACACTTCCGGGCTGTCGGTATGTTGATATGGCCTCGCGTAGATGACAAAAGCTGAGTCAAGAGGTTGACAATGAGACCCGCCGCAGTGGCGCCGTTCCCCTGCTGTTCGAGCCCGTTCAACAAAAGGCTTGTTTCGCGAAGCTTTCGTGGAGACCCGACTGCTTCCTGGAACGTCTACTGGACAGCGTCTTGCAGACTAAGCGCCGATGGGGTGGAAAGCCTTCCTAGTAGACCGGCTTACGCACATTGGCGTCGGCCCAGGTGAATTGCCAGGCCAAACGTAACGGTGTGTGTGCGTTTGTGTGTGTAGATAGTGAGAGAGAGAGGACAGAACAAATAGTTTAGGGATTACACTAAATTCGCAAGCTTCCAATGTGCGATGAGAGAGGCATAATGTGGCGTAATAAAAATGCATACAGAAATAAAGAAAGTTAGGCCCAAGAACAAATGCGCGTTCGTATCATTTCACTTCCTGTGTGTTCATTCCATCGCGTTGGTTAAGTACGCCACCAAGCTACCAAGCCAAACAAACAACCAGTACTGTTTCAATGATTACCAGTAATGTTCAAATGGCACCTAATTTTGTTTGAATAAAAAATAAGAGCTAAGATTAGTGTAAAATATAACTTCCATTGGCCACATCGGAATGATCAGTTTACGTTTATGCGTACTGCAGGATGAATTATCCCCAAATCGCTCTTCCTCGCAATGGCCTCATAATTTCATGATTATGTAGCTGCCTTTTACCCATCACTGCTCACAGCCAGATTAGCGATATCTTGGTATGCATTCCGGCACTCCAATAAACATAGTTTGTCCTTCGCATTATATAACTTGTCCCGATTATAAAATGTTGTAGTGTGTGGCAAAGCCAATTATGAGCTTTAGTGACGAACACTGAATTTCATTGCGCTGTAAGATATTCTTTAATATGTTCCTGTTTTTTCTTTCGTCTTGTTTACAATAAAGTTATTCCACCTGGGCAAAGCACTTATTATACAAACTTGTACATAGCAAAGTATAAGCACTTCAAACACGGCTCAAGCAAACCACGGCAGTAATTCTTTATTCACGAATACTATCGGCGAATACCAATAATAATGATTATTCTACCTTCCAAGGATTGTCTTTTTTACTGCAAGAACTGCATTTCAATTGCACTGCCATTTTTACACCCCGTATTCTGCTTTTTTGTTTATGGATTGAACTGATTGGCACCTGAATTAATGTCATTGGCAATTGTAATAAACACGGTGGCACTTGGAATAAACTCACTGGTATGCAGCCTGATTGATTCGGGCCTTGGAATAAATGTTTGCCACAAAGAATAAATAGCTCGATGCTCAGATTATTTCAATGTTCACAGTATATTTAAGCTGGCACTTGAATTAAAATGTGCGGTAAAACCTGTAGTTCATGCTAGCATAGGATGTGTTTGTTCTTCAGCACAGTATAAGCTTCATGTGTCCGCCTTACTTTGTTGATCTCTATTAGATCCCCATGAACACCCTCTAATTCCCCCAACAGACAGCTAGACTAGCCTCACTAGATAGTCTAGCATTGAAGGAAGCTAATATCTGATAAAAGCCTATACACAAAGCGAAAATTTCATTCTCCTAGGCAAGGAAACTTAAAGCAACTTTTTGTTTGTTTTTTCAAATCGCATCTCTCCTTAATATTTAAGTTTCGATTCAAAAGGCATGCTATAATGTTTTAAATATAGCAAGGTTCACAGTAAGTAATTAAACGTGGTTAAAAGTTAGTTTTGCGTGAGGCTGTGTTTTGATACTCCAGTTACAGAATTAAGGCTATGTGAGACCATTGACGTGCCACCTGCATGGAGTTAACTGTTTTGAACACCCATCGCAAGGAGCTTGATTAATGGTATATATAGAAGTGTTTCAGTTGTGTATACATGTTCTCCTTCAGGTACCCGGTCGCCGTTCAAGTGGGCTTTTCAAAGCTTTCAATCACCATGTCTTGCACAAGCTCAATGTTAAAGTGCTTTCACCGGTAGGTTACCTTCAGTTACTATTAGTGGTAAGGCTAGTGTTTGTTAATAAAATTGGTAAGGCTAGGTTTCTTCATAGTCATAATAAGACGTAAAGTATGTCTACAGAAGCAAGGGCACCCATCCTGTTTATGTGTTCCTTTTGAGGTCGGGTTTTTGCTACTCAGCGTGTTAATGAAAACTACATACAATCGAGCCCGCTAATAACGAACCTGAGCGTGACGCGGCATTCGTTCGCTGTATCCCGAAGTTCGTAGTAAATTAAACACAGCTTTTAGAAAAAGTTGTGAGTGAAAACAGAAACTCTTTATGCCCCAAAAAATCCGTGATGTACGTGTTTCGAATTGCAGAAGTGATAAGGGCGGTCTTGAGTTTATTTAAAACGGCAGGGTACTTGTTCGTCGAGACCTGTGGCATAAGCTGCATGAGGCACTGACTCTAAAGTTTCGTCGTTCTCGCAATCCGATTCCTCCAAACTGCGCTCGCTACGTACTTCATTCACAATGCCCTAATCCGTGCTAGGTTCCGCAGTGTCGGCATCATCTTCGGCTGTAATTAAACCATCGCAACAAATGTCTCGCTCTCCTAGGTCGGAGTCGGTGATGCGCTGCCACAAATCGTCACCGCAGGGGTCCTGTTCGGAAGCTTCAGGCTTGGCATCGGGCTCGACGGCAACGAAGTCAGTCTCACGAAAACAGTTTTAGGTGCATGTAGCCATCACCACCGCCCAGGAAATATTCACTTTCTCCACAGCTGAATACCGGGTTGCCTGAAGCGGCGAAGTGGCTGCCAGATGGCCAACAGCTATGAGCAAGTGCTCTGCAACGCGGCACCTAACGCGCGGATTACGCTCAAACCAAGCGGTCACACTTTTGACGTTTTCTTGAGCGGCAGGAAAAAAAAGCGTGCTAGTCCTTCCGTCGGCCATTATAACCACACACGCACACCAAGAGCGAGCAAGACGCACACACGCGACACACATGCCAGAACGTGTGGAACAGCTCTGGGCTTGTTTCCAGTCAGAAAACGAAACTAATTCGAGCCAGCGTGGCGGGCGTCGAGTAGTGGGGGAGACGGGCTAAGGGGTTGTGATCAAGAGAAAAGAGTAGACTTGTGAAAGAAGGGCAAAAAGTTGCGATAAAGAGAGGGGAGGATGCGGTGGGAGGGCGACTTTGAAAACCAAAACACACGGGAAGGAGGCAGGTTGGGTAGCTTGCTTGAAAGGTCCGCGAAACTCGCACATAGAAAAACTTGAAAAGAGTGCATGGCCGCCTGAATCGGTGCGCTCGGCGGTGTTCGAAGAATCGGCGGCGGCGGTCAAAAAATCGTTTCGTTGCACCTGCGGGTTTGCGTGGCCTCACGGACTTCGATATTTTGTGATTCGTTCTGCGCAAATTAACAGCGATTTTCGCGATTCCGCACGCGCGCGGAATGCACGCTGAGTTGAGTGCAAAGTGAGCAAGAACAAGTCCTAAACACGAAACGAATTGCAAATGATCAAAGTCGGTGTGGTAGCGTACGCGCATGCACTTGACGCAGGCTATCGGACACAGTTACAGTTGGTTGCCGATGATGTTGGCAAATGGTCTGGTCACTCCAGGCCGCCGACGTGAACGACAGTACCAGCGATCAAAAACGGGGTAGATGGTCGACTGGTCTTCGAAAGGTCGGCGGCAGTGTAAAAACACGTGCCTCGTCTGGTGATGCGGAATGCTCAGACTAGCTGGGGAGACAAAGGATGGAGGGATGCTTAACAAAAGCGGTCGGGGAGAGCGGTAACTAGAGGGGCGTGGAGGCAGGGTCGGTGCTTAGCAATAAGAATGTATGGGCATCTTGCCGATGCTTGATCGGTAGTCGAAATTGGTTTACCAGGAAGTCGGCAAACCGCTGATTCAGTTCGCTGTAACCGATCAGCGGCGCTCGGAGACGTTCGTTCTAAGTGCGATTTTGTGCCATTGAACCAATGTATATTTTCACGGTAACGCGGATATTGTTCGTTTTAAGCGAAAGTTCGTTTTAAGTGGGGCCGTTATATGTGGGCTTGACTGTAGACAATGCTGCGCACATTGATTGAGTCAAAGTTTTTTTCAAGACAATTTAAAAGGACTGTCTACGACTCAGAAAAATTTTTGGAATTGATGAGAAGATAGTTCATCACATCGGCAGGGACAAACAGGCTTTTGTCCGTAAAAAAGAACTTATAGTTTTAACTTGATAATGAAAGTCGGCAAAAAATTACTGCCAGCGTCACCCAACAGCAATGTGGTCACCCTACTGGTAGAACGAAAAATCCTTGCAGGTGCATTTAATTAGCTTGAAGACATAGATGTATAACTTGAAATTATATTTTACACACTCAAAGCAGCCTTACGTCTTACCAGAAACTAATTTTTGCCTTTTTTCTTCCCCTGCGTTCGAACAGACACCCGGTGGCACTGCGAATGGTGTGTTCGCTTGCCTGCATGCCTGCCTGCTAACGGCGCAGCAACATGAGCGCGGCGTCCACCGCCGCTTAAGAACAGGAAAAAAAGTGTGCATTTTATACAAGACCTATAAGGTATTTGTTCTATTAAAGAACTAAGCTTGGTGAAGCCTGCAAAAACCGTAAGCTGTTGCAATTCTCGACTTTCGTCATCAGCAGAATCGTCATTCCCTCCACCGACCAGTGTTGTGGATATTCATGCAACCGGTGGAAAGAGACCAAACGCGGATCGAAAAATGTGATTGATGCCTTTGATATAGGAATCGGTATAACACACCAAAGTGAAACGGGTCTTCACAGAAGCAGCTCAATGTTCATTGCACATCGATATATAGTGTCTATTGCTGTTTAGTGCGTACAGTACGCTTAGATACTTATGCACCCTTGTTCATACTTCTTGGCACATCTTCTCCAGCACAACAATGAACGAGTCACGACCAGTATACACTTTCAGTAGACAGTGCACTCACCGGAGCATCGCGCTAATCACACCTAAACTACAACGGTTGCAAACAGTGCAAGGGAAATCGAGCGGGGTTTCGCTCAATTGTTTTTAACTCACAGTGTGCTGATGCAAACAAGTATGACTTGCGGGTTAACGATTGTCCTATGGATATGTGCTTGGCATGCAGCGTTGTGTTGGTGAGCAGTGTCCTGCTTATAGGTCGCTTCGGTGAAAATACGATCATTTCGGTCCTGCATCGTTGTCTGTATAGCAGCCAGTTGGGTCACGATGCGCTCAACTTCACAAACGCGTGAGACAGAGTTCTCAGTTTGTGCCGTCAATACGCGAAGGCCTCCCGCTCTCCCCTGAGATGTCCATCGCTGCACCGAACTCACTTGCGCGACATTCACCAGTCGAGGTCGTTGTCTTGAAGCAGTGCACAATGCAAACAGTTCTCATGGTCAGTACCATCGCAATAATATAGGCAGATGGCAAAGATACGCCATGGTTGCATATGGAAGCTAGACCAAACTGCACACGCAAGCACAACGCGAAAGATGAAGCACGTCAAAAATACAGTCAAAAAGGTGAAGCATGTAACTGAGCTGTCACCAAGTCAAATGAACGCATAGAGTGCGTAGCACTTAAAGACAGTGGTTGTGGCCTGCAAAATCAGCCCCAGAAAACTTGTCAGGGAAGATATCGTAGTCAACCCAAAGTGGCACTGTTGGCAGTTGTGACAAAAGCCGGCGTTACGCAGCCTCTGCAGATTTGTATCGAGATTTTGTAGATGTTTTTTTTTGTTTTCCCGATGACTATAATGTCGTCGAGATAAACAATGTATGCACAGTCTCTCCGTGTGCCCAACACTGTGTTCATAGCACGCTGAAATGTGCTTGGGGCAGTTGGCAGACCGAACCGCATTCGGTTAAACACGTACAGGCTAGATGATGTTCAGAACACTGTCTTAAACTTATCTTCTTCGACCACGTTGATCTGTAAATACTCTGCTTTCAAGTCTAGTGAGGGAAAAACCCTCACGTTTTGTACAGCGCCAATAGCATCGTCAATTGGTGTCAGGGGGTACGATTCTGGTATACTGTGCTTTTTCAGCTTTCGGAAGTTGACACAAAATCAGATATTGCTGTCCTTTTTCGGACCAGGACAACAGATGCTGCCCATGGGCTATAAGATTGTCTGATAATGTTTGTGGCAGGCATTTCCTGCGCCTGCTAGTCAATTACAATCCGCTCTCATTCGGCATATTCACGTAACAGTATGGACAGCGGCAGGTCATTGTCGGTAGTAATATGATGCCAGTACGCTTGTTTCGAAAAGCTGATAAGTAGTATCAGCGAAGAACGATGCGTGCCACTTGAGTACAGCCGTATGTGCAAGTAGCGTCGTCAGCTCACCTTGAGGTTGAGTGGGAGGCACACTTAAAGCCACAGGATGGAGGTTGATGCTGCTTCTTTCAACCGTGAGCAGCACTTCGCCGGAGAGAATGTAGTTGGCCCCTAAGACCATGTCTCTGGGCAGGTCGTCGAAGATGGGCACCAAGTACAAGAACTTGCATCGGGCCTCGATGTCAGCCACAGGTTCAGGGCACCGACCTGGTAGTACGTTGCCACAAAGGCCCCGCAGTGGTGGCTCAGTCCAGGGATGAAGGTGTTCTGGGGTGTGGCGATGAAGCAATGATTTATGCTGCGCTCGACGACAGCCGTCAGTGCACAACTGCTGTCAATGTGGACCATGAGGGTGAGCAGTGGGCGTGCTTTAGATTGCATGACTTGAGGTTGGCTTTGTGTGCAGCTTTTATACCCATGCCTGATGCTCCCACACATATAGCATCCACGTCCAGGTGAAGGCGACTCCGTTGGACAAACTGTAGCTGCTCGGCGATGAGACGTGTCCTGCAACCCGATTGTCTGGCGTACGAAAGGGAAGGTTTCGAATGGGTGGGTGTAGGTGGACAAGACGGCTGTGTGCGTCGAGTCATGGATCCCGTCGCTGATGTACTGCAGGCTGCGGAGGAGGTTCATTGTATATTGCAGGGGTGTGGAAGTACCAGCGTGTCGTAGATGTGAGTCGCGACATTCTTAGTTGCACCTTGCCGGCTTGACCGCAAACGTTGACATCAGCGTCGCGCTTTATGTTGCCCATGTAGCGTATGCGCTGCTTTGAAAATGATGACATGCTTAGGCAGATCCTCGCAAACGTTCTTCAGCGATGGACTTCTAGATCGCGTCACTCCACGAGTATTTAATGGCAACCGAGTTATCACGCTTACCCAGCTGGTAGGGTCATCTTTAAATACGTGAAAACATGTAATCTAGGTCTTGTTGAACGATCTAAGGGAGGCGTCGCCAAACCCAGATGTCTTGATTTCTTGAGCGATCAAGGAGAAGCTTCGGGTAATGGCCTCACTGCAGTCGTAGTGCGGAGCGGACGTGGAAGCTTGTTTGTACGCGGTCCGTGGTTGAAGGCGAGCCGGAGAGCAGTTGTCCACTTCGAAGTGTAGTAAACGCAGGAATGTCCATGTCAGTAGTTCGCAAGTGCGCTATTGTTAGGGAGAAATAAGACACAATGCTCGTACCCATTTTGGTGGATTGGCCATGAATGCGAGGTTGAGACTTTTAATTTTAGGTATAATAGGAGAATAAAAAATTTAAAAAATGGCAATAGTATGTAATATATATAATTTAAACTACAAGTATTATGCTTTTGAGCTTGTATTTCATACTGTCGTACTAATTTATTGGAAACAATTTTTGAAAACTTAGGTTCTTCCTCATTGAAATTTTGAAGAATTCTAAATACCGGATTAAAATGGTACTTGTTGAGTAGTTATAATGAAATTACACATGGTATCAAAGGCATCCCTGTGGCAGTATCCCAAGCCTGAGGCACTGAAGCTTCAAAATATTTTCCTCCGATGAGGTTAAGCCTAATTTAAAAAAGAGTAATGAGAAGTCGTCTTGGAATACGAGAGTATCTTGAACAACGCAAAAAGTAATGCGTAATATTTTCCAGTTCTCCGCAGAATCGGCTGAGGGATGATATCGTCAGAGGAGCCCTGTACAGCTAAAAGTTTGATAGGGGAATGGGGCATCAAAATCTGTGGATCGTCACTTCTGATTGTCGAGAATTGCTTCGCTGCAACATCCATGGATATTTTAGATGATTCTATTTCGTACACTTGCTTCCATCCTATCTGTGTGAATAACTAATCTTCTGTACTTGATTGTAGTGAAGTATTCTACCACCGGGGAAACCTGAACTATTGAGAGGTCTAGCCTTAAGCGGGCTAAAGCGCCGGCCATTTAATTTAATGTTAATCCTCAGTGATGTGGGACCCATACTAACTTCAGGCACTTCAGATGAGACGGAACCAAAGATCGTAACATCATTATAGCACGAGAGTTATGAGAAGTTGTAAGAGTTGTGCATACCGAAAACGAATCAGTAATTATTACCGCCTTGTTCTCATTCATCGGAAGTTTTCGCATTGCCATGATGACAGCTCAGCTTCAAAAACCAGAGCGAAACCGGGTAGCCTCAAGGCAAATTACCAGCCGAGTGGTTGGGAGACTATTCCTATGCCTGCCCTTTTCTCATGCCCGCCTGCCATAAAGCCTCGGTTGTGACCACGTTATTTCGGAGAGCCAAGAACATAAGCTCTAATGACACAGAGCGAAAGAAAGTACAGGCCCGCGTAATGCGGACTTCAGAAAAATTGGATACCCAAAAAGCTTTCTTCGAGCTGCCACGCAGAGCAACAGAGCATACGAAAAACCCAATCAGCAAGCCCTCCGAAACGCATACCTGTCCCATACGTCCAGGGAACCAGCGAGATGTTGGCACGGGTATTCAAAAAAAAGGGGGGGGGGGTTCGCATCGCACACTTCATGTATGCTGGGCCGCCTCCTTCCCCGCCCAAAGGACCTGCCAACGATGGACAGGATCCCCGGTGTAATTTACGAATTTTCGTGTGCTGAGCGCCCTTTTTTGTATATAGGCGATACAAAAAAACCTACCGGAACGACTCGAACAACACGCCAACGACGTGCGGAAACTCTACAAAAAGCGCAGTGCTGTCGCCAAGCATGCGAAGACGTTGGACACCCGATAAATTTCGACACAATGACCATCCTTGAAAGCGAGACTAACGGGAGGAGAAGGTTACTGCTTGAGTCATAGCATATACAGCGAACTTCCCATAACATCAACCGCTCTCTTGGAACCCTTCCCCCAGTGTATACACACGGACTGCGCTCCACGGCAAAACGGGAGATTGAGAGAGGGGTCATGAACCGCCCCGCGAGTGCTTTGAAGACACCGCTGCTACGTAGGCACAGTCGCCTTTGAGGAAGGAACCAAGTCGGTGCCGAAATATCGTGTTTCTTTACATACTTTTGCTTGGAGTTTAAATTATTTTCCAGTTTTCATACCCAAGCAGACAGACATCTGTCAAATGTTTACATTCACCCCTGGCTCTGCACGCGGTTCGCCAGAAAGCCCTGCCGAGCTTTTTCCGGGTCACAACTAACCACTTGATAGAATTGAGCTCCAGGTTTCATCTAGCCACCTTACCAGCACTGTGCGCAAGCAAGATCTTGTTAACTGCTGCCATCGCACAAATTCTTGAGGCCAGCTCACCTGAGACCCGCCGTGCGCTCTAGCATTCTCTCACGGAGCTATCGGAGCAACTGGGCTGCTTGGCGTGGGCACACTTGGGAATTTCACCCGCCGTCCTGCCATCGCCGGCTCCACGCATTTTAACATTGATTGATTGATTTGATTGATTTGTAGGGTTTAACTTCCCAAAACCACCATATGATTATGAGAGACGCCGTAGTGGAGGGCTCCGGAAATTTTGACCACCTGGGGTTCTTTAACGTGCACCCAAATCTGAGCACACGGGCCTATAACATTTCCGCCTCCATCTGAAATGCAGCCGCCGCAGCCGGGATTCGAACCCGCGACCTGCGGGTCAGCAGCCGAGTACCTTAGCCACTAGACCACCGCGGCAGGGCGCATTTTAACATTGTACTGCAGAATCCAGGAGGACGTCTTTGGGTGGCTCGAGACAGTGGACGCACTTGGCACTTTCCATGCCTGGCTGGAATATCGGAAATAGGCAGTTGCCATCGACAGCCTTCGCAGTGCTGCCAAGGCCTGGCATGGCTACCAGGTTGTGAGGCAGCGATCCTAGTCAGAATAGTGCGCTATAAGTTGACCAGTCTGTTTCGCCCACTTTTCACTAACTGCAACTACGCCTTCACTAACTCATTGTCAATTGCGGACACCAGCTGTGAGATGCACAGCATAGACAGTAGCACTAAGGCCTCTACCACACTTCTCTCCCTCGTTGACAAAGATTGGGCGCATCCCGACGCTACAGCTGCACCATGCACCAGCGTTCTGTCTCACAGATACAGAGTTCCTGAGGGGCAGTGCCATGACTGTACATCTGTGTCTAGTCAACACCTTCGAGTAAGCTTCCCGGAACACCCCACGACAAACACCGAAAAAGGCCGAAAGGCGGGTTTCGCTGCAGAGGACCCAAACTCTCCTTTGTGTCCCACTTTCGAACTTACACTAACCAAATCTGTCTCCAAGTCACAACAGTTGGTGAGCCTGCTTCCAAGCAGGCCAGTGCGAGAGTGCTTGAACGCATCGGCCGACAGTGTGATGGCGTCAGCTCCCTCGCAATCAGCTGGACCGTCACCACAGTCATTGGCCGGGCGTGGAAAGGCTGTCCACATGCAAAGTTACATTTTACCTGACGACAATGTGATCCACAACAAGGCCGCCTCAACAATGGCTTCATATTCAACAATCCCCACATCTTTGCAGTGACCATCCGTCTTGTTCAAGAATTGCTCATTGATGAATGCTGAAAAGATAGTAATATTGCTGCTGACATCGAAGATATATTATGTGCATTTGATGGCAAAGTAGTGTCCATTGAGGATGCAGCCGGGCGGAAGCTTGATTGTCCACCATGGCACTGGCAATGCTGTCCGCCAGGAACCATTCCGCTAACAATGCCTTTTCGGGATACTCAGCATGTGGCCCTGCTAAGACCCTGTCGCTGATACCGACCGCAGTGCTACAGCTAGTGTCACCATTCAGAAAGCTTTTCATCAGGAGGCCATCCAGCATGCAAACGCCAAAGCTGACTGCTTGAGGCATGGTTCGCAGTTAAGTGTGACCAGCCTCCTTGAGGCAGCCAATGTCGCCTGCTAGAGGCATTTCTTCTATCTTTGGTAGTTCAGAGCTCAAGACCTCTGAATGATGCCACCTTTGAAGCGATGGTCAACGCCACCAGAGAGTCAATTTCGGTCGGATTGCATGCTCGCAGCGGAGCCGAGTGTAAGGAAGACTGAGCGGGGCTCGGGCACGGGCTCACGCTCAGCTAGCATGTAGAGAAAAAAGACAAAGAGCAGAATAAGAACAGCCGGCCTACTGAACAGGCGTTGTCTCTTATTGCTCTTCATGAATATATATATATATATATATATATATATATATATAGTATATATATATATGTATATAGTATATAGTATATATATGTATATATATATATATATAGTATATATATATATATATATATATATATATATATATATATATATATATGAAAGTAGACGCGCTTTCACATAACTGTTTATTGTGCCGACGTTTTGATGAGAACCCCGTCTTTTTCAAGGTATAATACGCACGCAAAAGACGGGGTTCTCGTCGAAACGTCGGCACAATTAACAGTTATGTGAAAGCGCACCTACTTTCATATTTATAACCTTGCGGCAACCGAAGTTATTCTTCTGTATATATATATATATATATATATATATATATATATATATATATATATATATATATATATATACATATATTACTACGTGTAGGCTGCCAGAATGCATACTGTCGAGACGCGGGCGTGCGCCCGACGAAAGGGAGGAAGGTGCCTTGGTGCTCGAGCTAGAAGCCACTCAGGCCAGCGCTGCAACTGCTCTTGCAAATATATTTTGTGAATACCACGCACCTGCACCAAATTCGTTACGTGAGTAACGAGTCACTTTTGTTGCAGGCCATTCACAAAATATATTTCAAGAAAGGTTGCAGCGCTAGCCAGTCCGGCTCCGAGCTCGAGAAGCAAGCGACTTTTGTCCTCTTTGTCATGTGCACACGCAGGTGCGCGACGACGATATGCATTCCAGCAGCCTACATGTAGCATGTAGCATGTAACCACTCTAGCAAATATATTTCGTGAATAGCCTGCAGTGTTAGCCACTCGTTTCTCGCGTATAATATAGCAATGAACTCTAATATCGCTAAGCGCAAGCCATGTACCTCCCTTCCTGGCTTCACTCTTGGCACTTTACAGATAGATGGACGCAAAACTTGATGGTAAGCCCTGAGGCGCATGACTCAACAGGAGGAGGAAAAATAGGCTTTATTATTCTGAAAGGGGGAGAAATGGAGAAACCAAGTCTGACGAAGGCTAGGTTGGGGCCCAAGAAGCCGCAACATTACCAGACCAGTCTGCCAGCTTGTCCAGGGTGGCTCAGTGGTTAATTCCTCACTTTCACGACTCTACAGACTTTGGTTGCATTGACATAGTAGCACCCTTGTTAAGATCGTCTCACCTCAAACTACCACCCCCACCTTTTTTCAATACTGTCCCTCTGTCTAGACACGTGGGCGCATTTGCCAGGAAATTGGTCGGCGAAGGTCTGTGAGTGGCCTCTTCTAAGTTCAGTAAACTGCGAGTGGCTGCTGATGCCTTATACTTCGTTTCACAATCTGTTGCCAGGGGAGCCAAAGGTAGAGCTCTCTCGTCCAATCAGGACTGTAGAGGCAAAGCAAATAGTCCCTAAAATATTTTAGCTGTCCAGTTCTATTTTGCAAGCTATACCCACAGAAGTTAGAAACATCGTTAGGAGTGTTTTTTTAAAAGTGTGTAGAGTGTTTTAATCAACAAAGACTATTAAACCGAAAGCCTGCATGAAGGCATCTTTGCGATGGTTGTTGTGTCGGGGTGATGCGCTGCCTATCAGAAACAAGACGTCATCAGAGTTGGTTGTGTCTGTGCAAGATGTCTGACCAATGAGCCATCCTTCGAATGGGCTTCGTTTTTCTAAGCTGGCAATGCAGGTAGCTTTCAGTGTTTTTGAAGGGCTTTGCGTCAAGTGCGGAGATAGTGCAAGTGTGCATGCACTCATTAAGAGAACTGCAAACTGACTGGAATGAGTGAGCAATTGCTGTATCAGTGGAAAACACAGACGTGGGACGCCAGCAAAGTCCTCCCAGCAAAGAAGCGTTCTAGTGGGAAATGTCGTGATCGGATGAAAAAGTTGTATGATTTTAGCCTCCACCTGTTGCTAAGAGTGGTGCATGGCTTTTCTGAGAAAAGCTAAATGTTTGCTATCGCCAAAGTGGTGCAGTGTTTCAAAGAGGATGAGACGCTACCGACTCTGTCCAGGATGGTGGTGCAGATGGTCTGAAATAGCTTGCCTTCACAAACCAGAAACGCTCTTGGAACACCCTTCTAACAGAAGCGATGCAGATTGTCCAGAGTCGCCACCAATATCTGCGCCAAATAGAGGAGCTGTGACGCCAGAGCAGGCCAATCTTTTTCTTTTCCACCGACGAAACGTGGGTCAAGGCCGGTCATACGCATATAGTCGAGTGTGGACTGATGGCACTGTCCTGTCTACGCACAAAGCCCGTTGACCTGGTTTGTCGGCTGGTCCTCGAAACCCCATATGCAGTGGCACTTATAAAGTGTGGAGTGCATTACTGAGGTTGCTGATCACCTCGTGTGCATTTACCTCCCAACCACTGCCAGATGGACTCCCGTAAAACTTGTTTGCAGCTATGTGGAGGACTTCGTAGCAGCAAAAAACAGGACGTTTAAGCTTGAAGATATTGATGCTCTGGTATGGCTAGGAATGAAGCAAGCGACCACTGAGAAGTGAAAATAAAGCTTCTGATTGTTTGAGCCAATCAATCCTTCGTTTGTTGATTCAATGCCTGAAATAGATGTTCGTATGCAAACTGCATAAACAAGTAAAAAAGTGGAACGTGAAAAGAACTCACAGGAACCGGTTAGGATAATAAATAGAAGAGAATGTGCCACTTTCATTGCAATGCTGGTCCTTTATTTATTGATATTGTGGGGTTTAACGTCCCAAAACCGCCATATGATTGTGAGAGACGCCATAGTGGAGGGCTCTGGAAATTTCAATCACCTGGGGTTTTTCAACATGCACCTCAATATGAGCACACAGATATAGAGCAATTTTGCCTCCAATGAAAATGCAGCCGCCACAGCCGGGATTCGATCCCGGGACCTGCGAGTCAGCAGTAGAGCACCTTAGCCTCTAAACCACTGAGGTAGGGCAACCATGGTCATCCCATCTGACAATAAGAAAAACGTATCAAAAAGCTACCAAGTGCCATCTGCCACAAAAATCAAAACGTAATTAGAATAGTACACCCACTGCCACACAGATGGGGCCACCTGTCGAATTAACGGACACAATATGTGCATAGGAACACACTTGTGTAGTGCGCTCTGCCATGATTAGCAGAGAGCGCCCGTACCTTCCACAACACTGCCAACAGTTTGTGAAACAGAGTATAGCTCGGGAGATCAGGTGTCCCTTAGTCTCGAGCTGAGAGCTGATCAGCCTGCATTTCCACTGCTTCAGGATAGGATCATTTATTTGTTGTCTCTATTCTTCTAAATACAAATGCATATTTTAGTCGGGGATGGCAGGCGTCTGTTGGTGTCTGCACCGTGAGGTCTTATTTCTCTGCTCTCATTTCCTGACCTGTAGCCATAGCTGTGGGTGCTTATGCCTATCCTCGCCCCCCAGAAACCGGAGCAAATGATGCAGATGGAGTAGCAGAGAGTGAGTGGAAAGGACTGCACTCATGCGTGTGAGGGTGCTCGCATCGCGAGAGCTCAGCGGAGCTCCTGGGTGTGGGGAGAGAATGTAGGAGAGGGTAGGTGCAGTGCTTCGCTGCTCCTTCTACCGCAGTTTGCTTTCTCTCCTCTCTGCATCCCAATCTCCCGTCCGCTTGCTCGTACATACTTATAAATGGAGTGAAGTGCATACCTGGTTCTCGAACATTCGCTGGCTGATAAATGTGTAAATAAGTGGTTACGGTACAAATACTCGTCTCGTCACTAATTTTTCACGCCATAAAAATACTACACTGTGTACTCTCAACGCAAGCACGATTCTCTTCGGCGAGGTGGGGGCAGTTTGTTTTCTTTGCATATTTTATTCCCTCCGTTGCTCTAACTTGGTGCATACTCGTGCTACTTCTCAAATATAAATCTCAACTTAGTCATGCAAGCCCGAGTACATGTTTTTTACGCATTCTCTCTCCACCTTTTGTTATCCCGAGCCACGGGAAGGTGTGGTTAAAAAAGGCAAATGATCTGCCCACGTGTAAAAATAAAACCGAGGCAAAAGTAAGTGTACAAACGAATGCAATATTAGAGTGGATACTGAAGAGAAATAAACTATTCCTGCTGGTTAATTCCCACTAATATGTAGTGTGTAGCCCATCCTCTGTAATGGCTTATGGTACTGAGGGTACTGTGATAAATACAAAGTTTTTATACCTGTGCAGAACGCGCAGCAAACTCACAGCAAAAGCTAGAAGAGCGGCCTTTCAGAGCCTTTTCTAAACTCTCTTTGGGATGCTACTGCTGGGTACCCACTATGCCATAAAAATCATAAATTTTGTGTAGTAGGCCAGCACTCACTATGCTATCATTTGTCATTTTTTAGAGAAAAGTGGTATCTGCTACACAGTTGTTAAGAATTCTGGGCAATTTGTTTTATGCATTGGCTAACGAGGATGAAGAAATACACCTTATGTGGGTATGCGCCACAGTTAATAGGTGATCAAGAACAAGTTTTCGGATGGGTTGAAGCATTGGACGGCCCAGTAGTTATGCAATTCGTACTGTGTGATGCCTGCCTGTTTCTTTGATGTTCTAAAGCACTTTATTATTCATATTAACAAGATTTTTTTCTGGCATCAAGCATGCTTAAGGCCAGATTTAAAACGAGTTCTAAGCACTGGCATTGCTTTGTGGGAGAATACTGGGCTGGCACGCAGTGGACCCGGGTTCGAATCATATTTTGCCATTCGTGTTTTTTATTTACTGCATTTTTTTCGTTTGATACTGATAACGAACACCGGCGGCAGCAGACAACTACAGCACCGCGTGTGACTCGCATTCTGATCTCATAACAGCTTTCGCTGTAATAAATAAGCACTCTATGCACAGCGTGATCTTTATCTCATGAGCAGCATCATATCTTACATACATAAATACCTTTTAGGGGCAAGGACCCTTCTTGCGGGGGTCTGCCCATCCCTTGTATGTATGTATGTATGTATGTATGTATGTATGTATGTATGTATGTATGTATGTATGTATGTATGTATGTATGTATGTATGTATGTATGTATGTATTGTGGGAATCGAGAGCGCCCTCCAACCTAGCGCCTCGTTCCCCAGCTGCCGCGCGCGCGCCGACGGCGTAGCCCGGGCGCGCATCAACACCGGCATCCGCCAAGATGGCCGCCAGGGCGCCTCTTGGTCTGGGCCAGTTAATCATGGGCTCCTTCCTGCGCTGGCATGTCTGGGCACGCTACGCTGGCATGCTGCGTGGGTCTACGTCACAACGCAGTGCCATTTCCCTTTGGCCGCGCGTGACATCCTCCTCTCCTACGTGCTTTGTTTGCGCCGGACGATTCGCTCGTCGCGGCAGATGCTCTTAGGCCTTCACGAGGGGCTGATGCGCTGCTCAGCAGGCGGCTTCTCGTTCGTGCGTTCGACTTCGGCCCTTGTGCGGGAGTTGTCGCGCCCTAGGCAAGCGTACTTGCTCGGTCTTGCGGAGTTCCCGGTACGGCCTGCAAGCCCATGAGTGTCGCACTGTGTTGCATCTTGGGTTAATAAACCCGTTGTTCTTATTTTCCTGCTTCGTGCGTGGTTTCTGCGCCGTGCCGGAGAAATCGACGAACTCGGCCGCAGCGTCTTCACACGCAGTGGCAGTGGAGGACGTCGCATCCCTACACGGTTGCGCTTAGTAGGTAAGCCTAGTGCAAACCTATCACCACATAACTGGCCAACTTGGTTTTGGCATGGCTTCAGAGCAGAGCCCTTCGAGGCGCTTGTTCCTGCTCGATCCTGTGGCGACGGACTTGATCTCGTTCGAGGCGGACGGCTGCGACAGCACGGGGTACGGCCCGTGCTGTGAGCGTGCAGTACAGCGCCGTGCAGTACAGCGGCATGGCCCTCTCGGCGACCCTCGGCTTTCGTTCACCGGGAGAGATCCCTTTTTCGGGGCCCTCTACAGTGATGTGAGCCACTTGAACGAGGACCACAGTCCTAGCCAAGCCAGTAACGGGCTGTATCAGCTGTTAGAAACTCACGCGCTTAAGGGCCTGTCCCCGCCGCAGTCTCCGCTCGCTGGCCTTTCCCCGTCAGCAGCACGGTTGACAGCTCAAATCGCCGCACCCAGTCCTTCCTACCGGGGGCACTCAGGTGTTGGCGAAAACGCGCTTACTGACCCATCGTGGTCGCAAGGGCAAAGGGTTGACGAAGTTGTTTGCGAGCCTGCTCGCTTAACTGACAACGTCGCCGCGTTCACCGACACTCGCTGGCCTGAGACTCGCGTGGGCGATGCTTTCGAGGGACGTGGGCCATCGTGCTCCGCTGTCGACCCGTTTGCCAGTCGCGTGAAGCCTCAAGCACCAGTCAGAGCGCAAACCCTACCCTCCTCCATGTCGTGTACTGGCCCTTTTCAGTCGGACGCGCATGTTGGGGAACAGGCGCACGCACCTGTTACGGCCGCTCCCGCGCCGGAGCAGTCACCGCTGCACGCAATTGTGGCACAGCTCCTAAACGTTCTGTTGGAAGCGGTGCGCTCGCAGTCTTGTGCTTTAAAGGGAGACCCCGAGTCACCTTATCCAAGCGTTCCGAGTAGCTTAAGGGTACCTCTGCCTGAGTACAGCGGTTATTTGGACCGCATCAGTGCCACAGAGTACCTCGAGGTGCTGCACCGCTATCAGCAGGCTACGCGGCTGTGCGACAGCGTTATGCTAGGCTCTGTTTTGCCCGTGTCGCTGAGAGCCCAAGCGGCGAGGTGGTACCGGCTCGTCGGCCACCAAGCTCGCTCAATAGAGGAGTTTAGGGCGCTCTGCCGTACCGAATTCCTTCCTCCTGAATACGAGCGCCACATGCATCACGAGTTAGAGCTTCGTACACAGCATCCCGACGAATCTATTCTCGAGTACGTTCGGGCTTTACCTCCTTGCCGATCTTATGGCATCAGACTCTGAGAAGGTGGAGCGAGCCATACGCCAGGCTCATCCAACCTTCGCCGCTTACCTTCGGAGCGCCCGTTCTCGTGACCTAAACAAGCTGGCATCCGATGCGAAGCGTATTCAGGGCGACATACTGGCGGCGTGAGCCTATCGCCCGCCGCCACCGCCATCTGCGTCTCTCGAGCCTCGTTGCGCGTGGGCTGATCGTGACTAGTCACACTGGGGTTCCCCGAACCGTGAGGTGGCCTCTGCCGCGAGAGACCGAGACGCGCTCGATGTGTCGGACCGCGCTCTGGACCCGTACTTGTACGCCCGGGCGGCCACCGTTGCCCGGTAGCGTGAACAAGAACGGAAACCCCGTCCCGTGCTTCAGTGCACGAGGGGATATCTGATCGTGGTGCCCCCCCTGTGGCTAGCCAAGAAACACGTCGTTGCTCTATAGGATCGCCAAAATCCCCCCCTGTTGGAGGAAAAGGCGTGGTCTGCTTTCGTTGCCGTGAGCGTGGTCACACCGCGCGAGAGTGCAACGCGCCCCTACCAACACAAGGGCTTGCTTGCCCGTCGGGAAGCGGGGTGAGCCGTCGGTGAGCTCCCCCTTGCTGGCGGCTGCAGTAGTAAGAGAGCACGGGAGTGTAACACAACCTCTGGCACCGATGGCGTGTCGGGCTGGGCATGACATTCCAGCCACGCCGGCGCCATTCATCGCCCTTACGATCGCTGGTCGAGAGTTTGCGGCGTTGGATAGTGGGGCTTCTATCTCGCTGTTCGGCGAAGAGGTTAGGGCTCATTTGCGCGACTGCTCTGTCCGCATTCGAGCTTGCGACACTGCCTTCCACCTCGCCAGCGGTACCGCCACCTCGTGCAACGCTGCCCGGTGGGTTGTGCGTTGGGAGAATCCTGCACGCTGACAGCGCTTTGTGCATCTCCCTGGTCTTTCCGTGCCTATGATTCTCGGTCGCGACTTTCTCTGTCACCCACAGGTATTGCGATTGACGTCGCAAGCGGAGGCTACAGGGACGGCCCTTTGGCGCCCTACAGTCTTTCGCTGCACCTCCCGTGGTCTCGGCTGCCAGTAAGTCGCCGGATGCCACGAGGAAGAAGAAGGAAAGGAGACCAAGCGTTGCCACCGCGGCCCGCGTCTCCTCCTCCGACGCCAAGACTGGTCCTTTGGCCAGCGCGGCAGAAAACGGTCCGTGCGTACAGCTTTCCCTCGAGCATAATGCTAGCGCGGGGAATGAGGTCTCAGCAATGCTGGTGACCTCCCCGCTAAGCAGCAACTCGAATGGCTCGCTGCCGCCTTTGCCGGACAGCTTGTCGAAACGTGAGAAAGCACGCCTGTCGTCGCTGTTGACACGTTTCAGCGATACGTTCACCGAACGCCCGGGTTGCACCTCTCTGTGGTGAGGCACCGGATTGAAACAGGTGACGCACAACCGTAGAAATGCAATCCTCGCCCTGTTAGTGCGTGCGGCAAAGAGGAAAGCAATTGACCAGGCACTGGATGAGTTGATGGAAACCAGAGTTGTTCAATGCTCAAACAGTCGTTGGGATTCACCGGTGGTAATGGTCCCCAAAAGAGACGGCTCTCACCGGCTCTGCGTGGACTACTGCCGGCTGAACGAGGTCACGAGAAAGGATGCTTATCCTATGCGTAACGTTGACTCGATTGTGGTTGCTCTAGGTGGTGATTGCTACTTCAGCACCTTGGATGCTAGCCGCGGTTACCTACAGGTTCAGATTGAGCAGGCTGACGCGCAAAAAACTGCGTTCACATCTCACAGAGATTTGTATGAGTTTACCCACATGCCGTTTGGCTGTTCTGGAACTGCAGCTACGTTCCAGAGATTGATAGACCGCGTTCTAGGGGACGCTAAATGGCAACACGCCATGGCGTACCTCGACGACATCGTCTTCTCACGAACGTTCGAGGAACACCTTCACCACTTGGGGGATGTCCTTGGGAGGTTGCGTGCCGCCGGGTTGACTTTTAACCCGAAGAAAGCTCAAATAGCTGAGACTCGCACCTCACTATTAGGCTTTACCATTCAGAGCGGTCGTGTTCTGCTGTGCGAGGAGAAGGTACGTGCCATTGTGGACTACCCGACGCCGGCAAACATTCAGGGCCTGAAGCGCTTTTTGGGCATGGTGAACTACTATCGACATTTCATCTCAAACTGTGTGGCCCTCCAAGCGCCCTCGACTGCACTCTTGAAAACGTCGGCACGATGGAGCTTGGGGCCAGAACAAGAGCGAGCCTTCAAGGCGCTTTCGGAAGCTGTAGTGGCTACAGCCGAGTTAAAGCTGCCGACCTGAACAGGGAGTTCGTTGTCCAAGCTGACGCGAGCGACCTGGGTCTCTTCAGCACGACGGCGTCCTCCAGCCAGTGGTATTTGCGAGCCGGTCACTTAACGCCGCCGAGCGCAACTATAGCGTCACAGAAAAGGAATGTCTCGCTATAGTTTTTGCTCTCCGGAAGTTCGACTGCTATGTCAACAGCGTGCCATTCGTGGTGGAAACAGACCACATGGCACTCACCTGGCTTAAACGCTTGCGCGAGCCCTCGGACCGCCTCACGCCCTGGGCATTGACCTTGCAGCGGTACAACTTTGTTTTGCGCTACCAGAAAAGAAGTTTGAATGTCATTTCTGACGCTTTGTCGCGTGCCCCCGTTTTGGTGTCTGGCACTCGAGTCTGCCACTCTCGAGAGCAGTCGCATCAAGTAGACACCGGGCCCTCTGGCTCCTAAGGGTCGAAAGGCACGAACCCCGATGACAAAGTGACTTTCGTGTCAACAGCCTCGGGTGAGGACGCATACCTGGTAGACCCTGTCACATCCACCGGTATCGTCTTTAGCAGAGAGGAGCTGCTCAAGGCACAGCAGGACAATCCGTTTTGTCAACACATCGTTGATGAGCTCAAAGAGCTGAGCTCTCAAGCGGAGCGGGGCGGCCAAGCCGCCGGGCGTGAACAGACAGCTGGTATTGCTGTCGGCGCCGAGCGCAGTACGCAGGCTGGTATTGCTGCGGGCACATTCGACTCGTACCTGCTTGATGCCGATGGCGTTCTTTTGCGCTACGTCTCATCTGAAGAAGCTCCCCAGGAGTCTTTCAAAGTGCTGATACCCCGCAGTCTAAGGAAAACCATCTTAGGTTATTTCCACGACTCGCGGTTGGCCGTACAACCGAGTGGCCTTAAGACTTTTCAAAAGTTGTATCGCTCCGCTACCTGGCCTGGCATGAAGCGCGATGCCCTTCACTACGCCCGCTCATGCCGCATGTGCCAATGCGTGAAGCCTCGCGGGGGCAAGCCTCCCGGGCTCATGCAACCGATCGACAGGCAACAACCTTGGCAGGTCGTGGCCTGTGACATTATGGAACCTTTCCCAAGAAGCCGGAGAGGCCATGTTTGTCTCTTGTCGGCCACAGATCACTTCACGAAGTGGGTCGAACTGTTTCCCTTTCGGAAGTTAACGGCACGCGTAATTTGGGACAAGTTGATTGAGGTCTTTACCCGCTTTGGTTTTCCGGCGGAGTTGATCACGGACAATGCGTCCTATTTCACGGCAAAGGTGTTTGTGGATGCGTGTGCTGCCTTTGGCATTAAGCACCATAAAACAACCATGTATCACCCACAGGCCAACCCGACCGAGCGGATCAACCGGAACCTCAAGCCCTTGCTGACAGCCTTTGCGCAGCAACACAGGAATTGGGAGGCTTGCCTTAACGAGATCGACATCTCCTTGCGGTGTACGGTCAATCACTCGACAGGGTACACGCCCGCTTTCCTCAACTTGGGAATAGAGCTGCCTAACCCCATGGACTGCGTCCCTAGGGGCGGCGGCGGGGCAAGCGCCGCGAAGGTGAGTCCGTCTGGCTACGGGGCAAAACTGCGCTCACGGGTGGACGCGGCCCTCGACCTGGCGCGTTCCAACCTACCAAAGCGCGAGCTGGTGAGAAGGCTCAATATGACCAGTCGCGTCGGGATGTCCGTTACGATGTCGGCGATCTCGTGCTCAGGTGCAATCACGTCTTGAGTGACGCCGCCAAAGGCATCTCGGCCTCCTTTTCGGCCAAGTGGTTGGGCCCATACCAAGTGCACACCAAAGTGTCGCCCCTGGTATACAAGCTGGCTGACTCCCAAGAGGGACCAGTTGGCGGTTCAGTTAACGTCTTCGACCTCAAACCTTTCGTTGCCCGCAGCAACGACTACGGGGAGAGGGAGGCGGTCACCCAACCGCAGGGAAACCGGGATAAGGCTGGTTCTAAACCACGCCACCGGTACAACTTGCGAAAACTCACTTAGGCTGATTTTCGCCTCCGGCATGTAGCGGGACGTTATCCCCTCCATGTAAGGGAGCGTAGGTTTATAGCTGCTGTGCGAGAGCCTATCCAGCAGCAACAGTAACGGCTACCTGGCGAGCTTTCTTCCTGGGAACATCATTACACGCGCTGGGCACGGAATAACCACTCAGTTAGTTCCCAGCGCTCCCGGCTGCTCGAGAGAGAAAAACCCTTTCCCCGGTGGCCCACCCTCTCACTGAGTATCTTCTGTGTAGTCGGCGGGAGAAGGGAAGCGTGCGCCCTATTGGCTGACGGAAAGTTCAATCTGACGGAGTAGGCTCCCTTTATTGGGCCAGCCTGTCGCGCCTCCGAGGCCTCCCCTTTAGTTGCGTTTCGGCTTTTCACCGACACCCCAGCTATCGTTATGTCCTCCTCGATGACCCGTTCTTCCAACAAAAAGCCCGGGAGACCAGCTGCGTGCTCGGTTGTTCCGCTGGCACCGGCCGCATCTCTGCCACCTTCGTCGAATGCTCCCCCGGCCCCGGCCAACAAGACACCGCCTCGTCGTGAAGTCGCTACGTGGAGATTTCAACAAGGCACTGAGGCCCCAGTCGCCTTCCTGTCGACTCGACGCTGGTCCAAGCAGCGCAAAGTCTGGGTGAGGGTACACCCCGAGTGCGTCCCGCGTCCTTTCTGCGGACGCACCCTTTCGGACCTGCTCGACGCTTCCGGAGGTGCCCCAATGCCGCCTGCTTCTGAGGCCTCCTACTGCGACGCTTGTGGTGTCCTGCTGGTGCACGAGGCTACCCACCTCCGTTCGCGGGTTCACCGAGCGAAGTCTGGCAGTGTCTCGGCGATCCTGTCCGCTCCTGCAGTGCCACCAGGCCCTGGCCTTCAACCTACCCAGTCGACCTACTCCGTTCAGGCGGTCGTGGTGGCGCTCACCACGGACTTTTCATTCAAGTCAGCCATCGCTGCTGCGGTGTCTGCCGCCCTCCCGCGGCCCCAGGTTTCTGCTGACACGCCGCCGAACGAAGAAACCGGGGCCCCCGTCGATCTCGTGGACGGCACTGAGTGGCACTGAGCTTTCAGGCCTCCACGAGGGTATGAAGCGTGGAAGCTTGGGCAAGTTGGTAGGACATAACTGAATGCAGAAACAGCGCAACCTAGAAGTAGTTACTTCCTAACTACGGAAGCGAAAAAAAAACAAGGACAGAAAAGAGCGCTGCCCTTGTTTCTGTCCTTTTTTTTGCTTCCGTAATTACGAAGTAACTACTTCTAGGTTGCGCTGTTCGTGCATCAGTTATCTCCACGAGGAGTTGAAGTGCTGCTCAGCAGGCGGCTTCTCGTTCGTGCGCTCGACTTGGGTCCTTGTGCGGGAGTCGTCGCGCCCTAGGCAAGCGTACTTGCTCGGTCTTGCGGAGTTTCCTATACGGCCTGCAAGCCCGTGAGTGTCGCACTGTGCTGCATCTTGGTTTAATAAACTCGTTGTTCTTCTTTTCCTGCCTCTTGGGTGGTTTCTGCGCCGTGCCGAAGAAATCGACGAACCCGGCCGCAGCGTCTTCGCACACAGCGGCAGTGGAGGACGTTGCATCCCTACAAGGTTGCGCTTAGTAGGTAAGCCTTGTGCAAACCTATCTCCACAGTATGTATGTATGTATGTATGCATGTATGCATGTATGTATGTATGTATGTATGTATGTATGTATGTATGTATGTATGTATGTATGTATGTATGTATGTATGTATGTATGTATGTATGTATGTATGTATGTATGTATGTATGTATGTATGCATGCATGCATGCATATATGCATGTAAGTAGCCACTCACTTAAGGCACATACCCGCTCTAGAGCAGGTACACGCCACAGGGGTTGCAGGATCGGAGATGAGGGTACTGGGAGTGTTCACTAGATCGACGCACGAACGGACGGACAGACAGACTAGCAGACCGAAAGACGGATGAATGGACGTGCGGACGTATGGGCCGATGGACGCACGAGCAAACAGATCGACAGACTCACACAGACAGACGGAAACAGGAATGAACGGATGTACGGAAGAATGGAGAATGAACAGGCGGACGGATGCTTTGCCCCACTCATCATCATTCACTCCGTGAATATGCTGTGATTTTTCGCACAAGGAAAGCGGTGCATAGCTATGCTCAAGTAAGCAAACACAGATCATTCTCACCCCACCCATGCTTGCGAGATGCAATTTACAAGCGTGAATGCTGAGAACCAGTGCGTCCCAGTGTTCTGTATTCAATGCAGATGCAGAAGGTGCTCGAGTGCTGCACTATTTCTCGTAATACCAGTAAATCTAGAGAACTTTGTTCCCCTCTAACCGAATTTTAGTTGTCTCCATGTTCACGGCCACTCCAGACGTGCGGCAAAACTGCTTTATCTTCTTGAAAACTACATTTGTGGGCATGAAAATGAGTTATGTTGTCATTTTAACATTAACATATTTCAGCATAAACAAAATAAAAAAATGGCATCATTCGTTCAAACTTGCGCACCATGTAAATACTATAAGTAACGAGAGAACGGCCTTTGTGGAAATTGGTATGCTTCTGCGCAAAATATGTCACCAAGCTATATATTAGCCATCAACCTTGGTAACGTGTCTTGCGTAATTTCTCACTTCTTATCATCTGTAACATTAGCTTTTTGGTGCATTCATTCTTAACCCCATAATATCATGATGCCTTTTCTACATTGGAGAATTACAGGAATAGAATTGAACTATCTGGCCATTCCTGGAGTTGGAGTGGACTGTTCTTTTTTTTCATTCCGAAGAATTGAAAGAAGTTGAATTGTTCTAAGTTCTCATTCCCTGGAATCAAGTTGAAATGAAATTAAGGCACTCATTCTGCAATACTGCACCACAGTACCCTGCACTGTCGATGCTGATGCTGTAAGCGTAGCGCCAATTGAGCCTGTCTAAAAAATCCTCCTACTTGTGAGCCCCGTTCTTCCTCCCCCTTCACAGCACTTATCAGCGATGACTTAACGGCTACGCAGGCCCAGTAACTGCATTGCTCTCTAAACACTACACGGTCCTTTTGACGCCTGCTCCCGGACGTTGAGCCAGACTACCACTGCAGTGCATCGCTTTCAGACAGAAAGAACATCTGTTGTGCCCATACCGCATGTCTATTGCTGAGCAAAAAATTATACATGAAGACATCGCTGGCATGCTCCAGTGAGAGGTAATTCGTCGATCAGCTAGCCCTAGGTCATTGCCTGTTGTTTTGGTACGAAAAAGCATGGTTTCGTGCGCTTTTGCGTCGATTACCGGGCACTTGACAAAATCACACGTAAGAACATGTACCCCATTCAACGCGTCGGCAATGCCCTTGATTTCCTACAAGGCGCCGAATACTTGTTGAGCCGCGATTTAGGTTGGGGATATTGACAAATTTTAATGCACGATGACGATAAAGAACATATGTCAACTGCAACTCCCGCCAGACTATAAGAATTCAACGTGATGCCTTTCGGGCTCTGCAATGCACCCGCGACCTTTGAGAGCATGATTGACACCGGGCTTATAGCCTTGGAAGGAAGATCTGCCTCTAGTACCTTGATCACATTATTATCTTTCCATGAACACTTTCTCAACACCTGCAACGCCTCGATGAAGTCCTAACATGCCTCACCGACATGGGTCTGCCATTCAGCGCCAAGAAATGCCGTTTCGCCAGCAAATCCATCAAAGTGATCGGCCATGTCGTGAGCAAAGATGGAATTGGCCCTGACCCCTACATTATTGCTGCTGTCCTTCGCTTCACATGTCCAGAAGGCCGAGGAATTCGCGAAATTTTTGTGGACTCACATCCTATCTTCGTCATTTGGTACCGTACTTCGCTTCAGTACGTGCGCCGCCACACCAGCTAGTTTCTTCTGGCATACCCTTTGTGTAATCCGAAGTATGTCAATCGGTATTTGACCTGTTGAAGGAAAGCCGTCCTGTCAGAGCTTGTACTGAGACTGCCCTGACACTCCTGCATAGACACCAGCGGCTGTGGTGTAGGTGTTGGTCTGCAACGGAATGACTTCACAGGAGAGATTCGTTGCATACGCTGGTCGAGTGCTCACCGCTACTGAGAAGAACTGCACGATCGCTGAGCAGGAGTGCCTCGCTGTGGTTTGGTGAGTAGAGAAGTTTCGTTTTTATATCTGTGTGGCCGTCAATTCACAATCGTGACGGAGCACCATGCCCTATGCTGGCTTTCTACTCTGAAAAACCTGTACGGACACACGGGTCGATAGATTTTACGCCTGCAAGTTTAACAGTTCGAGAATATCGTTGCAGGTGTATTTACTACTTTCTTGTAGAAAAATAGTCCGGCAGCTAAGCTGGCAGCTGTTGTATCTTTCGAACACCAACATGTCGTTGTCCTCATCTTGCACAACCCCACGTAAAGGTAGCCGCAACCCCGCAACATCGACCTCCGGCGGCAAGATCGCTGACCCGACGGTGTGTTTGTCAACCCTATGCTGGAGAACACGTGAGAGAGAGGGGAGACGCCCATGTTGTCTGCTACGGCAGCCAAGGCCGCAGCGGTCTCGCTGGTAACGCCGGTACTGAGTGCAGCTGTGTGTGGTGTGGTGTGTTTTAATTGTGAATCAGGTGGCTTTTCGGTTGTTTCCGAGCTACGGAAACTTTATGTGAACAGTCTCGGGCAAACGGCGTCAGGGGTGTACTTAGAGCAGCTGTGTGGTGTGGCGTGTTTTATGAATCAGATGGCTTTTGGATTGTTTCTGAACTACTGAAACCGTAAGTAAACAGTCTCGGGCAAATCACTAAGACAGACTGCACACAAGACGCATTTTTTTGCCGCAGCGTTGCTTGCATCAGGGCTCGCATTTGCCCATAGATCCCACAGCATGTTCGTCACGTCTGTTAAACGCATGTCAAGTTTTGATCCGGATGGCTTATTACGCTGTTGCAGGGACGGTTGTATATCACTGTTCATGCTTTGAGAAATCTCGAGGCTACCGACAGTCTTGCCAACACGATCAGTGTACAGCCGAAATCCGCAATAACGAAACCCCGCGAGTACGAAATCCCCGCGGCAACGAAATATTTCCGAATCTCCGGCGAACGTTCATAGAAGCCCATGTATTACGTATCTCGCGACAACGAAATGTTTTTGGACAGCGATCCCGCTATAATGAATTTTCCACCACGGTGCTTCGCGATAGCGGGGCCGGGAGCCGGCATCTTGGGCTCATCGGAAAGAGCATTTCTCCGTGTTTAACTTTCCCGCCTCAGCTGGCTCCTTCCTTTAAAAACAAGCGCACAAAAAGCAAATGTTTGAATGTCGTTTTGAGGCTCTTGATTGGCTGTGGCCGCCATGTAGCCTCAGCTCGCCTCGCCATTGGCCCGATGCTCGCTCCGGGAGATCATCGTCTGCTGCTTGTGCGTCGCGAATGAATTAATGAATGCAAAACTTTATTATAAATAGTTTTTTTTTCCGGTGAAGGTGGAGCCCTCAGTCCAGGGCCGCTGTCGCCTTTGCCATCTTGCAAGCTCTGTCGTTCAGCTTGAGCTGTTCTTCAGGCTTAGAGCAAGACAGCGCAGCCTCTCTTTGCTCCAATGTTGGTGTACAGTTTCTTGGCACTACCTGTGTGTGTTGGCAGGCCCATGTCACGTGGTAAAGTGTGGAGTGTTCTCTGCATAGCCGGCGTTGATGTATATTCCCGGATAGATTTTACTCAGAAGACTGAGATTGGGGCACGTATTAGTCTGAAGCTGTCTCTAGGCAACCGACTGCTGTCTGTTGAGGTCTTTGTGGGGAGGGGATATATCCTCCTCAGGGCTCTCTGGTGTTCTAAAATTGCTCCATAGCGTCTAGTAACTGTGGCTGGTTTCTCGTCATTGTGCGCCCCCCGGTCGGCGTATTCTCAGGCAATGTCGTCGGCATGCTGGTTCCCTGTCACAGTTTCATGGCCTGGTGTCCACGTAATGGAGCAGCTTGAGAAGTTCATTTTTCTTCCCTTGAGTATACAGATGGCAGCACTGGATATGCGTCCACTGCTGTACTATCGACACGCTTTTTGCGAGTCAGTTACTATTTCTGTAGTAGACTCTTCGCTCTGGTGTGTGATGGCGAGCGCGATCGCTACTTCCTCAGCCTCGAGGATGTTGTTCCTTTTGATCGAAGCGCTGTTGACTTCCCTAAGTTGTTGATCAACAACGCTTACAACTGTCCCGGAGTGCTCTTTGTATGTGGTCGGGACAATGTACAAAATGTCGGTTCTCGCCTTTAAATTTTTTCTTGTGCTTCTGATCTGGCTTTTCTTCGGGCCTTATGGATTTCTGGATGCATCTTTTGAGGTATTGGGCTGACTTCAATGATCTGGTGAATGTTCTTTGGTATGCTCGCCGTGTTATTGATTTCTCCGCAAGCATCCCATATGCCCAATGTCTGCGACGTGTACCTGCCCGTAGAAGTCAACAGTAATCTCATTTTCTGCGCAATAAAATGAGCCTCGATGTGTTCTTGCACTGTGTTGTTTATCCCGAGTTTAAGGAATTTCTCTGTCGAGGTGCTGACAGGTAGACCAAGGGCGCACTTGTAGGCTTTTCTAAGGATTGCCTCTAATTGTTCTTTTTCCTATGGGAGTGGTGTTTGGTATGGGACACTATATACAATCCTACTGACCACGAGGGCCTGTACAAACCTGCAAGTGTCCTCCTCCTTCATACCCCGTCTTTTGTTAGAGATTCTGGTGATCATCTTCGTGATTTGCGCTGTAGTGTTAGACAGCTGTCTGATGGTGTGTGTGGTCTCTACAACATTTGCCTTGTATCCACATGCCGAGAATCCTAATTCGGGACACTTCTGGAATCTTCTTCCCCCATTATATAGACATCTATGGAGTTTTGCAGATGGTATCCTTATGTGTAGACTCTCAGGATTTCTGATTTCTCCGGAGAGCAGACGAGGCCACATTGACGCACGTAGTCATGAACTGTATCAGCTGCGTGTTGCAGAAGATCTTTTTTGGCCTAGAGATCCTCTTGTCACCCAGATTGAAACATCGCCTGCGTAGATGGCATGTCTGAGTCCTTCAATGTTTTCGAGGTTCTGAGCTAAGCCGATCATACTGATGTTGAACAGCATCGGTGATATCACAAAACCTTGGGGCGTTTCTTCTGTGGGCGTATGAAACGTATCAGTCCGGATGCCTCCTATACCAATTGTGGCGGTTCTGTTACTGAGAAAAGCTTTGATGTAGTTGTGTATTCACTTTCCACAACCTAATTTGCTAAGCCTCTCTAGCACAGCCTTATGACTGACATTGTCGAAAGCAGTCTTGAGATCCAGTGCAAGTAGTACGTTTTCGCCATATTTTGGGACATCGGTAAGCACCGCTTCCTTGATTTGTAGGAGGACGTCCTGCATTGAGAGGCATTTTCGGAAGCCCAACATGGTGTGCGGCATGAGTTCGTTGTCTTCCAGGTAGGTTTCCAGCCTCTGAAGCACGATTCAAGTAGTACGTTTTCGCCATATTTTGGGACATCGGTAAGCACCTCTTCCTTGATTTGTAGGAGGACGTCCTGCATTGAGAGGCATTTTCGGAAGCCCAACATGGTGTGCGGCATGAGTTCGTTGTCTTCCAGGTAGGTTTCCAGCCTCTGAAGCACGATTCTCTCGTATACCTTTCCCAAACAGGAAATCAACGAAATGGGTCTTAAGTTTTCCAAGCTTGGAACCTTTCCAGACTTTGGAATCATTATTGTTTCCACATGTTTCCAGTCGTTTGGAACGGTACCCTCTTCCCAATGTTTGTTGACAAATTCTGTAAACCTTGTGATAGATTTGTCATCGAGGTTCCATATCATAGCGTTGCTGACGCCATCCTTTCCTGGCGTAGTGTTCTTTGTTGCCGACAGCAAAGCATGTCGAACTTTTTCTGTGGTAATGGGTTCGCCCAGAGCGGGATTTGCTACACCAGTGTATGCCGGGTTGCAGTCAGTATTTGTTGTATCGCCAGTATAGCGCAGCTTTATGTGTTCTAGCAGTTCCCGGTCTGTGCCTTTGAACCAGTGTGCAATTGTTTGAGTCACCTTACAAGTTTCAGTTTTGGTCGTGGTTGGGTCTATGAGGGCCCTCAGCAAGGCCCATGTTCTTTTCCAACCTAGTGTACCTTGTAGCTGCTTGCATTTTTGGTCCCAGTTGCGCCTTGACAGCTCTGTCGCATACTCTTCAGCTTTCCTGGTGACTGCGGCGATCCTAAGTCTCAGTTTGCGATTGTGTTTCTGCCGCTTCCATCTTCTTAATAGGCCCCGGCGGGCGTCCCAGAGGTGTAGGAGATGCTTGCCCACCTCGGGCGTGTTTGTAGATAGGGTAACTTCTCGAGTTAATTGTTTCCAGTCTGCCTTGATTCCCGAGACCCAACTCTGAATGTCCGCAATTTCTTTATCCCCGAATTCTGCCCTAGTTTTTCTAAAATCTTCCCAGTCTGTAAGTCGAGCCAGGCCATGTCGTTTCTTAACAGGGAGGGTTTCTATCTGGATACGCAAAATGCATTGGTCACAGCCAAGGGTTTCCCCGCCGTTTTCCCATCGGACCTCTCTGACACCTTTAACAAACGCCAAGACCGGGCACGTATCTCGGTTGATACTATTCCCCACTCACGTTGGTTGAGTGTGGTCTGTAATGAGGCTTAGCCTTCTGCGATAAGCTTCTCTGGCCAAATCCCTGCCTTTCTGAGTTTCCTTGACATATCCCTAGCTCTTGTGCTACGCATTGAAGTCTCCAAGGATGACAAGACCCTTTTCGCCTGCTGCTTGTTCTGTCTTTGCAGAATGTGCGTCGCGAGGACATGGCTCTCGAAAATTGCTACTTCTTGACGTGTTCGTGGCTCGATGATGACTTAAGATATAATTACGCTTTAGTTAGGAGCAGTAAGCGGATGCGCGATCAGGTAACTATGAGCGCGGCTTGTCATCGCAGTCGTCTTTAGCCCTCACTCCGCCAACAGCGAGACTGTAGGCAGGAATGACGCGCTAGCGCACTCGTAGTGACGTGCTTCGTCGCATGCAACGAAGCTGTAAGCGGCGGCTCGGTCAGATTACTACGAGTGGCCGCACTGGATGCACAGTCAGATTACTACGAGCGGGCGCGCGGTCTACGAGCGGGGCGTGTAACCGGAGTCGGCCTTAGCCCTAGCTTCGCTGACAGCGAGACTGCGGGCAGGAACAACGCGCTAGCGCATCCGAAAAAACCCGCGGGTTGTTTTGGATCCGCAAGACACCCTTCGCTCCTTCGGCCTACATGATGACGACGTAGCAATGGACCACTTTTTCCAGTGCGAAAGCAGAGCTTAGAAGTTGTTGCATGGCAAGGGCCGGCAAAGTAAGTTGACTGACATCTTTCAATAAATTTTCGTCCTGCTGGTCGTATCACTGTTTTTATGTCTCATACTCGCGGCAACGAAATTTCCGCGAAAACGAATTTTAGCGGTTTTTACGGCGATTTCGTTATTACGGGTTTCGACTGTATATCGTTAGTAATTGCGAGTTCAAACTATCAAATTAAGTGCTCATAATATGCTACGATCGGTGTTTGACCTGCAGCGAGAGCGACGTAAGAACGTGAAACAGTTGTTGATTCCCTCAGTATGTCCTGTTTAAAAATAGACCAGCTGCCTGTTACTTGACATTGCAGTGTCGGTTCGTGATGCCTGCAGCAGTTTTGGGAACTTTGTGTAACAGTGATTCTCCAAAATACTGCACGTGTATAACTTGCAGGTGACTGTTGGCAACATTTGAAGCAAAATCAGGGAGATATGGGGTAGTTGTAGTGCGAAACAAAAACCAGACTTGACAACGTGTGCATGGCTCCCAACTGTATCACTGTGAAGGTACTGAGTAGCCTACTGCAATGACGAATAGAAAAAAAGATCCATCACAGGCAGATGGTGCAAAAGAAAACTTAATGATGGTTAAGGGAGACCTTAGTTTTTGATAAATTTCTGCAAGAGTATGTTTGTTTAAGCTGGATATTTCATTTGTATTACTTCCAAGGCCTTAGGGCATCACAGGAGAGACTAGAAAATTCAATGCACACAAAGTAAGCATTAGTAATTTCTAACTTTACTGTGGTTCAGGTGTTTATTGTAAGGATCAGGCGTTTTAATGTAAGTAAGCAAGTACTCATGGACCGAGAAAGTAAAAATCCTGTGAATAATTTCATCAGCTTCCACCTGTTTCAGGACTTTGTTTCTTTAATTTTTCATTGCAGCCGATTCACTTCATTATTTCTACGCTTCCACATTAAGCCTTCACTGTGAGTTACTCTTTCTGCTTTCATGTGGAGGGCTTCAGACAAGCAACATGCATTTTCACAATAAGCTCCCAGCAGTTTCTCAGAACTCTGGGACCTGCTAATGGGATATTTTTGCAATATAGCTCTTCCATAACTGTTTTAATAACCTTGCCATATATTGACTTGAGCATGTAAGCTGCGCTCAAGTGTAAACAGTGTTTTCAGAAACAGAATGAAGAAAGTTCACCTGCCTTAGCGAACTGAACTGGGCCGGTTGGTAAGTACATTACAAAATGTTGAATTTAGACAAATCTGTACCGATCTGTTTAAAACTCGCAAGTACAAGCAAGCACTGGAAACTGCTCAAAACATGAACAGCAGCATACGACCATTAGAATGGGAATTAAAACTACTACTATGGGGAATTAAAATTTAGGCATTAGTTAAAGACGCGTGGCGAAAAACAAGCTCCCCACACTATGGAACCCCGCGGCCACGGCTGTACGTCTCGCTCCAACGCGTAAATTTTGTTCGTCTGCTACTTGTCGTAACGCCACGAGTGTGCAGATGCCGCCTGTTTACGCAGTCAGCCCTCACTGATTACTTTCAGCTTCAGTAGTTCGGAAACAACCCCGAACCAGTCGTGTCACAACGCAGCACTGCAATCAGCCACTCCTCACCCCGCGAGCGCGGCCGCGGCGGTAACAGAGCCGAGGACAGACGAGGGCATCAGGCATTGCGCGGAATTGACATTTGCAGCAGTGGTAGCCAATTAGAGCTGTGGCAGACGACATGGGCGTTTCCCCTCTCTTGCATGCGTTCTCCAGCAAATGGTTGTCAAACAAGCGACCCGGCGCTTGTTAGCAGGTGTTGTACGAGAGGTATGGCTTCAGGCGAGCGACGCGGACGATGTTGGAAGATGTGGAGGGCATCAAAAGGTTTACAGGGGCTATTTTATATGTGACATTACCTGCTGTAGCACACGGTAAGGACCGGAATACTTGGGTAGAAGCTTTTTGGCCGGGCCACCGTGCCGTGGTGGAGCCCACAGAAGAATGAGGTCAGCCGTGTTAAAGCGGATGTTCCAGTAGTGGCTGTTACAACTATGTTTCTGATGGAGCTGCGAGTCTGAAAGGCATCGATGGGCAGTCTGACGGGCATTCTTGGCTGTGCGAATAGCGCGGCGAGCATATGCTGTGGACAGGTGGGCAACGTTGGTTACAAGCATGTGGAACTGCAATGTCGGGTATTTTCCATACAGAAGGTAAAAGGGAGAATATTCATCATTGTCGTGGCACGAACTGTTGTAAGCTGAAGCGACGAAGGGTAGCGCAATGTCCCAGTCGCGATGATCAGTAGACACATACATGGCAATTGAGGATGATAGGCTGTCATAAACTTGTGCTGTCGTAAACATGTGACCCGCTGATAAAGAGTGCTGTAATGTAAGATGGCGTCTTGAATGAAAAAGTCGCCGACGTCTGTAGTGCAGCTGCTTAGGAGAGGTCTCGTAGTGGCAAATTGGTTGATTAATCTGTAGCGATGGCGACCCACCTGTTACCATTGGTAAAAAGAGAGAAAGCGCCCAACAGGTCGACGCTGACACAATAGAAAGGCTCGGCAAGTATGTCGATCGGTTAAGAAGCCTGGCTAGCGTCAACTTTTGCAGCGTTGGTACTTCTCGCAAGAAGCAACATAATGTGCGGAACCGTAGAGGCCGGGCCAGGAAAAGCGTTGACAGGCACGGTCGTACGTTCTGGCAACATTAAAGTTGCCAGCTGTTGGTACATCATGTAGTTGCTGAAGTATGGTCGAGCTCAGATGAGTGGGCACTACGAGTAGTAGTTCCTGTCCCACGAGGTGCATATAGCGGCGGTACAAGATGCCATCTATGACGACTAAGATTCGAAGCGAACTGTCTGTAGAGCCAGTATTCCGGTGGTCGATTAGATCTCGTAAGGACACGTCGCGCCGTTGCTCACTTCCTATGTTGCCGAAAGCGGAGAGCGAGGAAATACAGATGGACGCGCAGTCCGTTACATAGGGAAAATCGTTCTAGAAAAAAGGCTGACGTTTTGCCCGCGAGACCAGCCTTCGTCGGAGTAATGCACACAGGCGACAATAGCGTTATGTAAGGCAATCAATGACATAGTGTTGCACTGTTACTGGCTGACAATCTATTGTTAGAAGCACATAGGGAAACAATGCGTGCGATAGGACAAGAAAAGGAGAATTCGCGTATGCGCACTTGCACAAGAAAAAAGAGTGAAAGAATGAAGTTGCAATACATGGGTCATCGGCACAAACAATAACGAGTCATAGGTTTTATTGTGAGCAGATTATTAATCAACATCGGCGTGTGCACAGCATCCTGTTTTCACTGGTCCCTTTATTTAGGGAGGCAATCGCCGGTCTGATTCCAAGGGCGCACATATCGGCCCCCAGAAATGCATCACGAAGCATGGACAATTGGAATTGATCCCTTTTGCGCACCAGCGAACGCTGGCTGTGGTCGGAAGAACGAGACAGAGCCTAGAATTGATCAAAACAAAAATATAGTCTCAAATACGGCAGAACAAACAACACACAAACACGCACACTCGGCAAAAATCATATACAATACGTCAACAATCATAAGTTACCCAGAACAACTGGTTACACCACACCAGATACACTCAATACAACAGGCTCAAACAACAACACGCACTACAATGCAATCTCATGCATTATAGTAACCAAGACACTTATAGTCTAAAATGTTCGTCAAACATATTCAGTCTAAAGTTCTTGGAAGAAAGCTTGAATGCTTCTCTTCAAGGCAAGACTCACTCAAAGTCCAGCATTGGTTGTCAACCCACCGCGTGCGAGGTTTCTTTTCCAGGAAGCTTTCACGTTGTCAACTGATTGCACTTCAATAACTAAATCCCTTCACCAGTAACACGTCGGTTACTCACATGCTGGGACTGCAAAACACGTCTTGGCCAATGGGTGGTAGACACACATTCTTCTTTTGCTTGTGAGACAAGCTTTTATCTGCAGGTGGAAAACTCTCTTCTTCTCCTGGTGTGACTTCCCCCGCGGCTGAATTATATACTCTAGCTGCTGGGTTCTTGAAATTTCTAGGTGTTTGGTCGGCGCGCCACACAGTTATGGCTGTAGAAAGGGCGAGACCGCTCTCGTAACGTGACGCCACTCTACATCATTTTGCCCCTATCCTTTGAGAGTTTTCCAGCAATCGCCCAGGGATAGATGTGGTGAGGTGGGTCGGTGTAGTAGCGGTGCCTTTGAGGGGGAAATAAAGCACGCATGTGGCGTCGTTTAATATTTGTTTCTACGTTGCGCCAGCCTCGGTCGTGTCCGATTGGCGCCTGGTATTGTCACCGCTGCTAGAATTCGAAGGGCGGCGCTTTTTTGAGTGCTCATTTTGACACCTGTAATCATTCGACAAGAAAAATAAAATTAAACATGGACCTAATTTATCTGCTTGCAAGAGTAGCAGTAAATGAATAGCGGGGAAGATTGGGAGCAGCTAAATGGGTAGAAGGGAAAGTTTGCCAGTACTTTTTTTCATAGCACAAGTAACAGCTTTAAGGGGGCACTAGTGTTTTAAAACTGCACAAAATTGTAAAGAATGGTGACTGAAAAATTGCTATTTGAGGTACTTATAGTTGAAAGTATGTTTTGAAATATTTTTATATAATGGCAAAATACCATTTATCTTCGTTAAAAGTTTTATATATGAAGTCACAAATTTTTTAAAACTGGAAATGCAATTTTCTTGGCATTGTTACTTTTGTGAAGTGAATCTGCCTTATGGAAGTTTTGACCAAGTTTCTGTGAAGTTATCTGAACAAACTTAGTACCATTCTTTTTCGCAGGACTTCCACTCAACTTTAATAGAATTATGATTATATGATAAAGACCAGCTAATTACTGGAAACTCATTTTTTCCTTCCAAAATTAAAAATTATTTCTGATCAAAGAAATAGCCATTTTGTCATCTAGTTTGCTTCAGCATGTGGGAAGAACATTTGAGAGGAAACTTGTAGTTTTGAAAGCTAACTTTTTATTGCGAGTTACCATAACGCCCGGTAAGAAATTTTTTAATTTAAATGTGGAAATCTGTCATTACTTCTTTTTATAAATAAAAAATTTGAAATATGTTTGCAGATTTGAAATCTCCATTCAATGGTATGCATGCATGGTAATTTTCATGACAGTAGGATAATAAACAAAGAACTTCTTTTAAGACCCTCGTCCCCCCTTCAGTTTATGGATTAAATATGATTTTCAAAGCTCTTTTCATGGTGGGAACGAAAACCAGATTGACGATTGTAGCTTTTATTGAATTAGTGGCCCGGAATTCGCACGTGTTTTGATATTGAAAGGTTGAGAATATTGGCAGCATGACACTTGTGGTTGTTAAATCAGTATCTGAAGGGCGTTTCGCTTTGTCCAGAATACTGTAAATTACAGGCGGAACACTCGAACAAATAGATGCGGTTGTGTCAAGCATGAAACTACTTTTAATCTTACAGAAGAAATTGGTAGGAGTGCCTTTAGCGATCTCTGACGTCATATGCGCTCAAATATTGCATCGCAGCTGCTTGCAAGGTCAACAACCGACATTAACGGGAACCCTTAGCCCTCGTCTGGCTCTTCCTTGTTCTGTTTTTTTGTGCACTCTTAAAAAAGTTATTTTATGTATACATACCAACTCGCCCAGCTTTTATGGAAACTCTTGTTTTAGATGAAGTTAGGATGTCATGCAGATTACGAGACCGTCTGAAGACTATCCGAGGTGGCACAGGAAAGACTACTTCACGAAGAAAGCACTGCGCTAGTATGTTGAAATGTTTTTTAAGAAATGAAGAAACATTTGGAATCGATGCTGAATGTGCTAGTCCCAGATTAATTTGTGCCTGAACTGACGGTTGCTTTTTAGTATTGATTAACTTCTTTCGATTTAGTGCATTGGCTCTTTTAACTGCATCCTCAACAATGCGGGGTAAGTATTCCTACTGCATTAAAGCTTTGCGGAGTTGTCGACACTTTTTATTAAAGTCTGACTGTTGCGAGCAAATTCTCTTGAAGCGGAGTGCCTGACTATAAGGTATACTTGTTTTTCAGTGTTTTACATGCCAACTTTTAAATAGCAGTGCCTGTCAGTAGGTCTCCTGTAAAGTTTAGTGATTAGCTTGTGAGTTATGGAAACTGTGACGTCATGAAAGTTAACGGTAAAACGAAATTCATGAGAAAACGAAATGGACTGGTGAACAGTGTTGAAATCGGCAATAAAGGATAGAAGTTCAGTTCCTCAATAGGACCAGATAAAAAAAATGTCATCTATAAACTGCGTATAATAAAGAGGCTTTATTGCCAGATTGGGTGCTTTGCTGCTCATCCCAACTTCTGCTGCGTATCCCAACTTCGGCGGCTGCATATTCAATGGAGGCGAAAATACTGTAGGCCCTTGTGTTCAGATTTGGGTGCACGTTAAAAAACCCCAGGTGTTCGAAATTTCCGGAGCCCTCCAGTACGGCCTCTCTCATAATTATATGGTGGTTTTGGGACATCAAACCCTTCATATCAATCAATGAATTAATGCACAATTTCTAATAAAGTCATCGTCCAGAACAGACGTAAAGTAACTAGTTTAATTAGGTCCAGTGCAAGTGCCCATTGATGTTCCACTTACTTGAAGATGAGAAATCAGAATTGAGAATTTCTAAGCTGTAAGAATAATTTCAATAATGGAGCTAACGTGTTACTTACAATGGAAGTAACCTCAATTTTTGTGCTTGCATTTCACTTGACAGGAGAATGTCAGTCTGACATGAATGTCACACAATGTTTGAAAAAGAGTCTTTCTGTGGATCCTTCAAAACTGTGTAATGGCTTGACTGTCACGAATCTATCAACACATTAGGCTGCTAATGTTTTCTTCATTTCAGAAACATGATGTACGTGTCACGCTTCTGTCTAGAACAACTAGACACCGTCGAATTTTAAATGAAGACGAGGTATGTGAAATACACGCTTTTTTACCAGCGCAAATATTTTATCATTAGCTGAAGTGTGCATTTTTTCATGTGTGAGCTTGGTAGTTGGGGTAATGTTGGATGTGTTTTATGTAATTTGCCTAGCGGACATGTGACATTGCATGAGCAGCAGCACAGTGGTGAATTGTGCCCATTTACCATTGTACGGGCAAATAAGTTTTTTACGTAGAGCAGCCAAACTCTGTGAATAAAAGTGTATGCAACTCTGGAAACATGCTACAATCTTTCATAAAAGTTCTCGTTGCTTAAGCAGCATTTAAGTCTTGTGTCTTAGTTCTACTGACATAGCGATGCTGCATAACACGTCTCCTGAAAGTCTTTCAGAATTTTTCTTTCCAGATGTTTTGAGATCATGTTGCGAATGCTCATTTCAGCAGAACCTGTTACATGGCCGCAATAGTGATGCATGATTTCTATGATTATTGAAAAAATGGCCAAAAACTTTCGAGTATGAAAGCTTCATGTAAGAACGCTTGCATTTTTACAATAGCATCTTTTGATCATTTAAGTTTGCTCACATCCAGGGGTGCAACAGCTGCGCCAATTGCGCCAATTCTCCATTTTCGCGCTGAACTATGCCACAACCACGAAATATGCCTAAATTGTGCCAAAATGCCCGACCAGCCTCAAAGTTTTTTTAATTTGTGCTAATTTCAGGGGGAAACGGCGGCCATCTTGGTTATCTGCAGTTTGCAATGTCAATCAATCCAAGTGCGCAAACCCTAACGCTAAACCATGGTGTAAAATATATTCCTGTTAGGTCA
This sequence comes from Rhipicephalus microplus, assembly GCF_043290135.1. Lineage (NCBI taxonomy): Eukaryota > Metazoa > Arthropoda > Arachnida > Ixodida > Ixodidae > Rhipicephalus > Rhipicephalus microplus. Next base: position 7,044,860 of record NW_027464599.1, on the reverse strand, counting down.
GGGCACTCGCAGCTCGTGTTTTACCAGATAAACTAACAAAGCCGTGCACCATCAGTCCGCTGACTGCTGCGGATACATATAGGCGGGACGATGCAACTTGAAGACAAAAAGATTGGCAGATTGGCACAAAACGAGACAAAAAGACTGGCAGGCAGGCAGGCGGGTGGGCCGGGCGTGCGGGGCAGGGCGGGCAGGGCAGGTCAGGGCAGGGCAGGGCAGGGCAGGGCAGGGCTCAAAGTCACCGAAGTTCGCTAAGAAATGCTTCGCATTTAAAATTGTTAGAAAAATTATGTTTACATATGTACAAAGACTGCAACGTACACAGACACACCAAAATTTGTTACAAAAAGATATGTTTACATAAGTTTTACGTCATGGCAAACAAAGAACACACAAATGAAACGTAAAGATACGTAAAGGTTCGTACCTCCAGGAAACCTCATCTGTAAAACTTTGCCTCTTGTGCCAGAAGATTGCACTACCTAATGGCAGGCAGAGTGGACAATGGGGTACCAACTAGCCCAAACAAGCACCTTGCTAACGCATATATCCTCAAATTAACCTAGAAGTGGTAGTCAGCACCACTGATACCCATGACAGCGAGGAACAAATGGAAAAGTACTAGCTTCGAAAATGTTGAATAAATTGAACTTGTGGCTTATTTGTTTTAAGCTATTGCAGCCAGGCTCTTGCCTTCTTGTGCAAGCAAAGTGCCGCAGGTGGTATGCAGAATGCTGTGACATGCGTTTTTCAGATAGCATAGGTACTGATTATTTTTTGCAATGCTGTTGCAGCTGCTTGCAGCAGCCAGGAAACTTCCAGGTTTGTCCGTGCGGCGAGTTCACTTCAGTCATGCAACAGAATTTCGTCACCAAATTGTGGTTAGTTCACCAAGGTTATTTAAAAAGCTGATCTCTTTTATTTAGATTTCCGACATCCCATTATGAATGGTTGAGGGTATAGAAACCCAGACAACTAACCAAATGTTAAACATTTCTTGCCACTACCATCTTGAAAAGTTCAGAAACATTGTTACAAATATTGAACATAAAATATTAGTGCGTTATAGGTTGTGTGAGATGATAAAACCTACTGTAATTTACCTTGTCCTCATGATGCATGAGGTTGAGCTCAGCACGAAAAGGATATTCCATGGTCGTCTATTATGAGGGCAAGTGAAAAGTGTTTATCACATCTTAGTTAAAGTAATGTACATACTACCTTGCTGTGTTTGCTAATCTCATAAGTGCCATTCATGATCTCATGGTGTGGGCAGTCCTTTTGTGTGGTATAGCTTGAATTTTAAATGTGGAGCAATTATTAGTCGCATGACGTCGCGCTTCGGCATCGGCGGTGGTGCTGCCTACACACCCCCTCTGTGAATTATAGCATATCGTGTCTCGTGCCCGCCCAGGAAGACACCTGCAGAACTGCTGCTCGCTCCCCCTCTCTCACCTCGAAAGGCCGACGCATGCAGCGTCTACTAGTAAAAAAACTACTGCTTGCGCTGCACAACCGTTGTGCAGGTTGTGCAGTGCGGAGAGTCGCGACACAATTTAGCCACTCACACTCAGACGACCTGCCACGGTGTAACCCGGTGAGAGCGCGCGCACGTGTCGCTGCTGTGCTTTATTTTGGAACGGACAGCTCGAAAAGGCATTGCACAAGTAATGCTGCACTGTGGTTTAGGAAAACAACTTTGTCCAAAGGCTACTCTCACCTACAAAGCACTAAAAAAACGGAAAGAAGCCTGCAAAGTGGCCTGCGTCCATGCACATGGCATTGAAAGTACAGTAGTGTGCGGTGATGGCAACTCCCTCATCCTGATTTTTTGGTTGCGTGCTCTGTTTTGTGTTAAAGCTAGTGCAGGCTGACATGCTCCCAGTGATAAGCGAGGATACCACACTGCCCACATCTGTAGTAAAACAAAACAAAACAAACAGAAACAGAGTAAGTGGTAGCTGCATCAATTTTTTTTCTAGCATCGTATGTACGCCCTGTCAGTGGTATGTATGCACGGAGACGTTGCTCGAGCAAACCACCGTGGCAGCATAGCACTTGTATCCCGCTACTATGCTGAGGGCGCGCGATAGGTTACCGACCACGGCAGCCGCACTTCAATGGAGGTGAAATACAAAGAACACACGTGAAGCAAGATATATCTGTGCATTGGAGAACCCCAACAATCACAATTAATCCTGATACCGCACTACAGCGTGCCTCAAATTGATATCTTTTTTGGCACATGAAAGCCTAGCAATTATCAATGTTGAACAGACACCATTACTTTAAGCACAGGCAAGCGGACAAACAGAAACTGTGCATTAAGCGAAATAAAGGACAAACAAAAATCGAAGACATTTTATAATTCTCTCGCAAGGCATGAATTCTGATGTTACTTAGCCACGGCAGCCACTGAAAAAGAGGCTTACCGCATCGGCTGACTCTTGAAAGCTAAACTTAGAGTAGTCCGCTATCTTGTTCGTAATTAGAATCCTGTCTTCAGCGTAAATTAAGTTAAACAGAGGCATCTCAGCATCGGGTATTCAGTGCGATAGTATCTTTTATAACAACTTAGGGGCGTAGGCAAACGTGCCCCCACAGAAATCTTGTGGACAAGGCAGCTGTCCTTTATATGCCTAACTGTTTACAAATAATGTAGACAACCTGCCCATCGTGTCAATCACTTCACGTGCTGGCATCAAATGGAGCTTTTAGTGACAATGGTTAGATGGATAAATATATGAGAAACTTTGTTTGTCCTGAGGTGCACGACTCAACATTCAGCGGTACAGAGAAAAAATTACATATGCTATATGCTGCATAACATTCTCATTTTATTTCCAGCAAAATGCCGTTTAAATTCGATCGCTTGGCTCTGGTTTTTACTGGCAGCCGTCTGCACTTTTGAATAAATATAGCAGACACGTGTCGTTCGGTTAAGAAACCAGCCCAATATTACTATAGACAGGAGAGCGAAAACAGAGCATATTTTGCTCGCCTGACCGCTTGAATGCAATGCTGCCTGCTCTCTTATTGATATGATTAAAAAAGAAAAATTGTAGACGGATACGTCCTCCCTGTTTCTACATATTGTTGTACTTGAATACGCAGCAGTACTGCAAACGCCCTTTCGTTTTGTTAGTGGGATGCCAGCTGCCACTCTCTTCTGCGGCAGCGGCTGAGAAGTGCGCGCTTTGACCGCCAGAGAGGCCGTGGAAGCTCTAGCTCTGGTTCCCTTTATGTAGGCACTGGATAGCACTTTAGGAATTCAATCAAGAGTGTGTTTAATATTGGCTTTCGCTTGACGTTAAAGGCAACACATTTTCTTCATTCAGTAAATAATATTAATGAAGAAGAAATACCAAATAAGCATCCCACACCATACACAATTATGCAATATTCACGCGGTACCCCCACCACTCTGCAACGCGAATACTTGAGTGTCTCCCCCTCCCCGTGGGGAGATGCGGGCGGCATTTTTCGTCTTTATTCTAGCGGTCCATATACCAAAGTTGTCAGTTTTGTTGATAATAAGCGGATGGGGTTTCTTTTCTTGCCAAGTGACTTTTAGATTTTTTCAGTCAGTTGTACTTTTGAATTATTTGTATTGTTGCAGCAAAAATAGCTACTTGAGTGATCATCACGTTCAGCAATAACACGTTTGCGATTACTTTGGGTGGTTAAATTTTGATGTCAAACTTTTCTCTAATCAACAAGTAACTTTATTCATGTACTGGAAAATGTGCATTGAAGTAAATGAAGACAACCTTGGAGACAGTGTTAAAGGAGTGCAAAAACAAAAATTTTGCATGCTCTTTTATTTGCAATAAGTAGCTAAGGACCAACTTAACACCACTGGCAAAGTTCTTTGCTCGAGAACGTGACAATTACTTTAGAGATGCTTTTGTCGTGCCAATGCCCAGTTTCGGTTCAGAGAGTGCCAAGTGACGCTTTACTGAGAGTGGTTTTTGTGTAAACATGTGTGGCTACATGAGCACACAAAACTGTGTCAGGTATGCAACAGCTGTGCCAATTTGACGCTATTTCCCAATTTTGCGCCGAGCTGTGCCAAAACCATGAAATTGCCCCACGCTGCGCTAAAATGCCCAACCAGCCTCAAAATTTTTTCAGTTGTGCTAAATTCAGCGAGAAATAGAGGCCATGTTGTTGCCCACCTCCAGTTTGAGTTGTCAATCAATCCAAGTGCAGACCCTAACCTTAAACCACGGTAACCTAACCATGCTAACCTTAATCCCATTAGGTCAGGACACTCGCGAGATGCGATTGACCATATAAATTAACCAAGCCGTGCACCCATCGGTCCGCCTACTGCAACGGATACATATTAGTGGGACAACACAACTTCAAGACAAAAATGCGTTGCTGTAACCACGAATGCTTCGCCGGAAATATGAACTTCCTAGTCAGTAAAAGCAGCTGTGGCATGTCAGTAACTAGAGCTGGGAGAGCATACCGTGTTTTCTGTGTGTGAACAGTCGACTTGCTGAGGATGCTGAGGTTGCCGTCTACCATGTTGGTCGCCATAGCAACGACACGTAAAACATTTTTCTCTCTTGAAGTTGTGTTAGTTGCGTTGTCTCGGCGATAGATATGCGGTGTTGTCGCCAGACCAATGGGCGTGCGCCGCTGCTACTCCATCTGGTAGAACGCGCTTTGCAAACGAGCCGAGATATGCCCTAAACCTAACCCCCATAGTAAAAAAAGGAGGGGGGTGGGGATGTAGCAGTGTTCGAAATTTTATTGGCCTTGTTCTAACCTGTGCATAACGCTGCTTAAACCACCTTCGCCGCAGTACATTGGTGTCCTGCAGAAAAGAGTAATATGATTTGGAAGGGGCTGTTAGCACTTCCCACGGAACAGCAAATTTCGTTCAATTACTCATGTGTGTATACTAGAGCATAATTTTGAGTACTATTATGATCGCCTACGTCTGAAAAAGTTACTGGCAATCATTTGGAGCGGTGTATGACACTTATGCTGCCCTAAAATAACAAAAGGAAACTGCGCTAGTTTTTTTTTGCCATCCCTGTTCCTCAGTTCCACGACAGCTTGGCAGATGGACATTTTAATTCACGGATTCTGTCAAAGGATTTGACAGACACGGCAAGTGCTAATTAGGACATTATCATTGTTTGCTAAGTGGGGTAGATCCAAATACTAGTTTTATTGTTGAAACAGCTATGCTCATGTTAACTCTGCATGACTTAGGTGATGTTGAATTTCTTGAACATACTATTTTATTCTAAATGCAAGCCTTTCTTCCTCGAAATTTTGTCTTTTGTGATAAAAAATAAAGGTTTTATTTTCCATAACCTGCTCCAAATTTGCATTTTAGTGCTCTGAAACTAATATTCTGCTCCTCCAAAGATTGCTCCGAATTCTATTACGGCTTTTGCACTTCTGCCGTGTGCATATGTGAGCAAACATTGACAACTCCTTTCAACAAAGGCACCCTCCCAGACGTAAACATGCGTCTTCCCCCAAATATGCACTGCCGAGCAAAGACATAAGCCTTTGTACCCCCATTCAAGCTTGCACCCTCTTTGTGCTGAAACATCTGTTGACGAAGAGTACTCTTAAAAATCGCGGCAGCCAACAGAAATTTGTGATAAAGGTAACGGCTGCTGTTCTTAAAGCAAATAAAAGATGCGCTTTGCACATGTTGCCATGACATATGCATTAAAATTCAATATAAAAATGTTGTAGGCTGATATTTCTTAGATGATGCACGTGCATCCACACAAGGTTCCTCGCCTTCAGTGTTTTATGTCGTTATGCCTTTAAAGTGTAGATATGTGCTGTCGTTCATAGCTGTGCATATACATTTTTAGCTGTGAAAAAGAATTGAAGAGATCTTTCTCAACTATCCTTCGTATTTGGGTGATAATTTTGTTAAAATAAAAATATGTAAAGAAATTGTGAATACACTCTATTCACGCTTCTTTTTGGTTGCATCGCGAAAGTTGCGTCACTTTTTTACCTTCTTTTGTGATGATTCATTGCTTGATAGCTCGGTATCATCTGGCAACTATATATTGACTAGCATGATCAAATGCTAGATGCATTATGCAAATGGTAGTGCTATATCAAGTGCAACGGAAATACTTTTCACATGTCTCAAGTATATATTTTTATTAGGACTTGTTCAGACTTTAATTTAAGCTGTTATACTTTTAAGCGTGCATTAGATAAGGTTGACATTGTTGCCACTCAAATCACTTATTGCAATTGTACGAATTTTTCGTGCTCATAATTGGTTTTCATTGATGTGAGCATTGGGCATGAAAACTGAAACAGGCGACTGCCAAAGAGTAGTGTTGCTTAGCAATGCTTTTCATTCGGCTTCACGCCACCATTCATGGCCAGGTGAGCCCATCGGTAATGACAGCAGTGATTGGCTCAAGGTAGTCATCACGAAGTTCTGCCATTTCAGGGCAGCACTCACGATGCTGCCATAGTCTTGCCGTTAACAGCTCTTGTGTTGCTGAGGACATGTTAGTCATAACACAGTACATCATTAGCAGCAGCGTGCAACAGATGATAATTTACAGGCTCCTCATTGCCAACCAGTCTCAGTTTTGTGGTGACATCACGGAAGTAGGGGGGGGGGGTCACCGTGGGGTCAATATTTATTAAATGTAAAATACCTTCCAAGCTATATTCATTGTTGATATTTTGCAGATGATATACGAATATTCATGCATATTGATCCTGCAGGCTATCTTTGCCGCGAAATTTATTTTCAGTGCCTTCTTAATTATTCTTTTGCTCTTGTTTGTATGCTTGTCCTTAGTCTGTGGGCACTTAGTGCCTTTTATAGGGATTCCGTATGGCACATTTTGCATAACTAAATAGATCGTATCTTAGGCTGTACTGTGCTATGTTTGCATGCTTTTTATCGCAACAATGTCTATATTGTCTTATGGTTGTGCAAGGGCACAGCGAAAATATGAATTAATCAGCGAATGCACATTACAGGTAATGGCAAACACTGACGCCCTCATCGGAATGCATGGTGCTGGGTTGACTCATGTGCTCTTTCAACCAGATTGGGCTGTCCTTTTTGAGATATGAGTGCAAAGACAAACTTACTACTCTATCTATGTGTGCAAATAAATTGCAGTGTGGTGCGAATACTTGCTAGAGGTTATTCACACAAGAGTCACGCAAGAATGGAATTTTCACTGATAGATTTAGTGTGTCCGGAGGGGTGCAGCCCGTAAGCACAAGAGCGGCACCAACTAATTGCATCTGGGACTAAATAAAAGGTCGTATTCACACACTCTGCAATGTTCTCCAAAGGTGGCATAACCGGACTGCTTGTATATTGGTGCAGGCTTGCATGCAGCTGCCTTTGAGGAGGAAATGTTGCACACTTCTCAAGTTGCAACCCATTTCAGCGCACTATAGTGCTTCAGTCAAGGTCTATGTCAGCATCTTGTCAGTGTCTTTCGTAGTGAGAGAAAAATCATCACCTTATTCATTACCAAAAAATCGACAAGCATGCAAATAAAATAAATAATGACAATATTTGATCTGAGTGAGAATCGAACCTAGGCTGTCCGCGTGGCAAGCAGCTGTCCTACAACCGAGCCACAGTATTGCTTCAAACTGCTTTGGAAAAAAAAACACTCCATGTCATGTAGTGGAAAGAGTCTCCTTAAGGCATGTAGTACCTAATATAGCATGGAAGGAGCGTAAAATCATGCCAAGAGTCAAATATGGCAATGGCAGAGAATGGTAATTTTAAAGGCCTGCCCATTACAAAGCACTCAGACGCAGTTATCATCAGCTGCAAAAGCATCAGTAAGAGAAACAGCTGAAAGTCGGCACTCTTTTCTGTCCTTGGTTATTGCTTCTGTAGCTACGCTGTAACTACTTCTAGGTTGCACTGTTCGTATATTCAGCTGCGTAGGTTCGCGTGCTGCCGTATGGACGCATAGTGGGCCTTTTGCTGATTTGTGTGACGAATAATTATAACCAATTGCGCAACTGTAGTTGCAGTAGGCACTCTTGAATGACATGAAACATCCAATCTTACACACACTATAGTTCGTTTCCTTATGACACCGTTGAGGCATGCACCGAGAAATAAGGCCAGTCCAGCTCAGAAGGCGATATGCACAAGGCCGACTTGCGCTGTCACTCTTGATCGCAAAGGTCAAGTGTCCACAAGTTTTTGAAGTCCTGTCAGCATACTGTCTGCACTGCAGCCATTTGTCTTGCGTCAGACATTTCTGGCTTTGCAGTTGTGTTTTACGAAAAAAATCATATCACCACAAACCAGTGGTGTCTTGGGCTGGTTAGTAATGCATTTCGAAAGAAAAAGAAATATGTATTCTTTTTTAGTGTTCAGGGAACATTTCGTAAAGAAGGCAGATAGCACAGAGCACACATCGTGAACTCTGTGATTTCCTATATGTCTTCTTTTTTAAACGTTCTCTGCGTACTAAGAAAGTATATTTCTTCCAAAAACCTCATCACCATGTGATAGGCGCTGAAGGACAGTGATGGAAGGTCAGTATGGAACACCATTGTCCGCCCCGGTGGAACAGTGGCTAAAGTGCTCGGCTGCTTAACCGAAGCTCGCAGGTCCGATACCGGCCGTGGGGGTCGCATTTCGATGGCGGCACAATAGTTGAGACCCGTGTACTCTGCGATGTCTGTACACGTTAAAAAGCACCAAATGGTCAAAATTTCCGGAGCCCTCCAGAAGGCCATCACTCATAGTCATATAGGCGCATAGTCGTGACGTTGACGAAGGCAACATTTGGCGTGTCAAAGAATTTATTGGGCTGTACTTGTAGCCGGGAAACTGAAGTTCAGATTACAGTGATACACACTGGCACTGATAGTAGTGAACAAAGCATCGGCCCTCAATGAATTCACAAACAGTGATGCGCATCGGCATTTATGCACGTGCCGTAGAATATCCCAGCGTTATTGCTTGTGGCCATGTAAGTTCCAATAAGAATCTGTAATGTTCGCGTCTTGCGCGAAATCTGAACAGAATACTCTACTACAGTCCTGAAGCATCTCGAACACCGCAAGCACGGTTTGCGCTGAGCATTACTGACAGCCTTAAGGAGACACAGCAGAAGTGAAATAAGGCACACCTGTGAAAAAAGCTTAAAACAAAATACGGACAGGAATTGCTTGCAAAGAAATCCTAATGTTAAAGCAGGAAAGTACAATGAACTATCAGTGCAAACTAGAAAGTATAACTAATAAAGTACTGTTGTCAGGTCCACTGACACATGTAAAATGGCTTGAGGCGCACGACATGGATGACTTCAAGACACACTCAGCGCTGTTGAGAGTTCATAATGCATAATGCTGGCCATGATAACCTCGTAATTAAAAGCGATGAGACGTCAAAGCACTTTACATGGACTGAAGTATCGCCGAAGAAGGTTTTCACCAAGTCCATGTCGGCAGATAGATGTCGACATCCAAACCCAATCACCGGGTTGGTATTTCAAGGAGCATTGTCGAAGGTCCTTTCGATGGCTCTTTGTCATCTGCTGATTCTCAATGCACAAGCGAATGAGTTGACAAGCTTTTTCAGCACAGTGATGTTAGCCAAGTACGTCGAGGTTTCCTTCATAGGCGGCGTTGGGCAGCATGGCATCAAGCGTCGGTCCTGGACTCCTTCAGTAGGCCAACTTTAGTGGTGTCATGTGCGTCATTTTCTGCACTGCGATATTGTTTGGTCACGTACGGAAGAATGACATCCCTCATCTTGTATTTGACAACGATGTACTCAGCCAGCATGTCGGCGATAATCTTGTTTAGATGGTCAGTGAGGCCATCGGTCGGTGGCCGGTAGGCAGCGGTCCTCTGGGGACTGGTCTGGCCGTATGTCAGGATCCCCTGAGTTAGCTCCGCAGTAAAAGTCGTACCTGTGTTGGTAATGTGAACCTCGGAGGTGCCCTGACGCAGGACAATGTGCTTTATGCAGAACTTTGCTGCCACAATGTGGTACGTAGTAGCGCCAACTTTGGAAAACACAGATCAGAGAAAAGAAATATGAGGGAGGAGAAAGGTCGGGTGCTGCCTTTGGCCAGCGCCTTTGCCTTGACGTAGCGGATGAGGTGTTCAGTAGCTACGACGATCCATTTATTCCCGGAATTCGACAACGTGAATGGCCCGGTAGGTCCTAGCCGATTTGCTGCTCAATGGGTAGCTCAATGGGATGCAAAAGTCTAGCTAACCTAGTTGGTGGTGTCTCCCGTCGCTGACAGCCTTGGCAGGTTTTGAAATAGTGGGTGGCAACGGCAGTAAGACGTAGCCAATTGTACTTTTTTGTATCTTCGCTAGTGTAGGGGAAAATCCAAGGTGTCCAGCTGTCGGGTCGTCATGCAGAGGATTGAGAACTTGTGGACGTAACGCCAAAGGTACTACAAATAGGTAGTTGGCCCGATGTGGCCAGAAGGTTTGCTTAACGAGGATGCCATTATGGAAGAAAAACGACGTCAGTTCTCGCTTGAGTACCTTGGAACAATGGCAGCCTTGTTCTCGAGGTATCCCACAAGGACCTTGATTTCAGCGTCGGTTGGCCGTCATTCTGCAATGTCGTCAACGCTTAAGGTTCCTAAGAAGCATTTGCCATCATCGTCCTGAGGCGGTAGGTCAACAAGGGCGCGGGTCAGTAGTAGATGTTAGAGTGCCTTCATCCAGACTGTTGAGGAACGAGAGATGAGACGATGGCAATGGGGCCGTGCTGTAGTCGCAGCTTTATTTAGGGACATGGGCATGGAAGTGGTCGCAGCTGCAGCGTCCAGCCAGGTCAGAAGCAAGGCTGTTGTCTGTTTCTCATGGCTCGTGCATCACGTGTGGTGCATCATGAGCCACACGGCTCTATTTAACATGGCAGCTGGCCACGATTGACGCTACGCTTCATTCCTTAGCGCTTTGCGCGATTTCCGACGTATAATAAAGAAAAAGCAGGAGGGACGGACACTATCTACATGAGCGGAAGTCCATGGTGTGTCCGAGGGAAAGACGAGTTGTTACCGTGAAAAATGTTGGGTATCAGAGAGTTCTGGCAGGTGACACTGGGAGCTGCGGATTAGGCGAGGTGCGCATCGAGCAGTTGTTGTAGGCAGTGGATGCAATCTAGCGAGGCCCTTGTGGCAACTGGCATCAGCGGCACCAGCGATCACCACGCAGAGAACGGGTCAGGGCGGATGGTGCAGAGTGTGGTGATGATTCGTGTGGGCAGGCGCCAAAATTGGTGTGGGATCGGAATAGGCGTGAGTTTTGGTGAGAACTCGACGCTTGCTGCATGTGGTGCAAGCATGAGCATGCAGGCCAACGGTCACCAAAATGCCCTGCCAGAAAAAATGCTTTCCGACGCACACTGTGATTTCCAAAGGGCTGTAGAGGTGGCAGCAGGCGCATTGAACAAAGATGAGCTGGTGGCACTAGCACAAGGTGTGCATGGATGCCACCAACGTTGGCACATCTCTGTCGCGTGCTGAAAAAAAAGGCAGCAGACTCGAGTAGCACTGATCAAAACCGCTGCTTCATCGAATGTCGCGTGGGAAGGGCTCATCAGGTTCAAGCTCTTCAGCGTTGTCTCCGGAGATGTTTGGCAGCAAGTCGGGATCTGCAGGAGACTTGGACTCTGCCAGACCTTCTGACGCCACGTATGTTGCTTCGTCACCACCTACGGCAGCTGGCACAGGAGATGTTGGTAGATGGATGGCACGCTGGCCATATGCTTGCGTGACCCATGGGTCATATTCGGGCCTCTCTATTACGGGCATAACTGGAGCATCACCTGCAGTCATTGCCATGCTGGCGGTGGATTTGCTGCTGGTGTGAGAGATGGCAGCTGATTCAGTTAGATTGCTGCCCATGGTGTCAACGAACACTTGAGTGGTGGTGCCGGTTTGGTTGTCGCACACAGAGTCAGTAGCACTCAAGTCGTCATGATCACCGATGTGTCCATACGTGTCGACCGCTTAACCAAAGGCCGATCTTTGGATGGCTTATGCTGCGACACGTCAGTGGAGTTGTTTGTCGTAGGAAGGTTGTTGTTGTGGCATAGCGCTGGACAAGATGCGACCAAGGGGAACCGCAAGGAAAGCTTGATTGGCGTAGATGAAGAAGCGGCTTCCATGTGGTTGGTCCTTTGTCGGATGCAGTATTCAGTGCCGCAGAACCATAGAACAGCGTCTCGAAGTTCGTCATATGGGTGGGGGCTCCAGGAAAAATAGGTTAGGCGTCGTTTGATGTCAAGTGGGAGAACATACTTCAGTACCTCAAACATGAATACGTGGAGCCAGATGCTGTTGAGCTCCAAGGCTGCCTCGATCTCTGGGAACCATGACTCGATGCAGGCTGTCCGGAATGGTGGTAGAAGTGAGTCGAAGTGCGGCTGCAAGGCTTGGGCTGGCCACGAAACTCAGTGGAACCGCTGCTGCGCCGGTCGCTTGTCTGTTGATCTGTGGTCACCAAATTGGCGGGGCAGCTGACCAAGACTGGCACGACGCTACAGGACTTATGAATGGCAGTGATGTCGAATTCCTAAAGTGATGACAACTTTGAAAGGCTTCCCGTAGGCGTAGGGTTGAAACTTGGGTGTAGACCAAATGATGGCAAGGCACTCTTTTTCAATTGTGCAATACTTGGCTCTTGCCTTTTATAGCAACCGGCTAGCATACGTGATAACACTTTCCAGCCCATCAGTCTTGTGCACAAGGATGGCCCCAAGTCCTACGCTGCTTGCGTCTGTGTCTAGTTCTCTGTTTAGGTGTATTTGTCGAAATGTGCAGTATTATTGGTGTCACCAGGCATCATGTAAGTTCCTGAAATGCTTCGTCTTGGGGTGTTTCCCACTGGAATTCGCTGTTAGTCTTCGTGAGTTGTGCTAGCAGCTTGGTGATAAATTTTTTGACGAAACGCCTGTAATAGGCGCACAGTTCGGGAAATTGGCATACTGTCTTCATGTTGGTGGGCGGCTATGTCGGCGATGGCTGGCTGTCGGTGATGGCGGCTGTTTTCTGCAGGTTGAAACAAACTTCAGACGTGCTAATAATGTGTGCCAGGAAAAAGAGCTGCTCGCACATGAAGCCACGCTTTTCTGACCTCAGGTTGAGTCTGGAGATCTTGGTAGCTTGAAGTACAGCTTGTAGATGCCAGAGGTGCTCGTTCAAGCTTGAGGAAAGCATGACACCATGGTCTAAGTACACGAGGCAAATCTCAACCGGTTCATCCGGTGAAAGGGGCACGGGGCATACGTCCGTGCATCTTATCTTTTTCTATGCGAGTTTACGGGTTGATCATCCTCCCGCAGCCATCTTGGATTGCACGGCGCGCCACCTATAGACAAGAGCACGCCTATCTCGCACCCAGGCGTCTTCAGCGCTATACGCTCACTCCCAGAGACGCCATAATTTGTTTGGAACTGCCAAGGCGCGCCTCGCTAGCATGGCATGCACTGGTTCTGGGAGTTTAAAATGTGAAAAAGCGCCTGTTCACGCTGCGCCCGCTTATGAAATGTCATCTGGGTACCACTGCGCAGTCATCTTATGCGGCAAAAATCAGCGGAAGAGGAAGAGATTACTGAGCACTGCCTGTGAAGTTCACAGCGCATCGCAGGAATTATGCCGGTCCTGTGTTTCGTGATTGCACAGATTTTCAAAAAACGAAAAATGCTGAGCTCCGCCGCCTTAGGATATAATCGCAATCAGCAGGAAAAACTACCAGCCCGGTGAAGTGAACGAGTAAGTGTACTTACTGCATTTATTCAAGCGCGAACCCAGCTGTTCCAATTTACAGCGGCGGTTTGCTTGCAGTATTTCTGTGGTATGCGGCACAAAACTACTTCCGTGGTGTTTTGCAGGCTGTATGTCAATAATATGATATACGTATTACGACTCACATGTGGATGCTCGCACCGCGCATGCTTAGTACAACTATAACGACCTACTATCGCGATGCAAAGAGATGTGAATGGCGAGGAAAGTATGGCTTTCGACTCAGTCGAACTGCCACATGCCTTGACTGTCACTAGGCACTTTTCTACATGTGCTTTTGGTCGGCGTCACCATAGAATTTTAAAGTCTCTTTCTGGCAGGCACTTTTGCACCGCGTGTGTTTTCCGAGTGATCGGCAGGGCTGGCAATTGATACACATGTGGTGCATAAGTTCGAGCCAGATTCTAGCGCTACGTTGACGCCGGCTTACAGCACAAATTCTGCCTTGTCACAGCCAAGGTATGCAGCAGTTAACGCTTTCCGCTGTTCCCGTTTCTTTCAGTCAGATAATACGTACCTGATGAAGTTGCTTCCTCAGTCTGTATTGCACGTGCTGCAGACATTCTGGACTGCTGAGGAAGGTCTTCTCATTGTTTCACACGAAATCGGCATAAAGTTCCAGCAAAGGAATAGCGTGAAACAGGATTACAACCAGCCTCTGGTTGTGAAGTTTCGCGTTTAATTTGCAGAGCGTCTGCTCGCGTGGCAGTTGAAGGAGTTGGTTTGCTGTGCTTGCAACAGATGGCGGCACGCGCTTTTCAATATGGCAGCAAGCACTGGGCTCGCTGTGTTCTGGTGTATGGCCCGTGGGCACTGCGAATAGTCAGCTCTAGTATTGTCGAGAGCGGTGACGTTGTGGCCGTCTAATGTTACGTCGAGGTCGCCAGTTCATCGTCGCGCACTGCACTTGGATCATGGCATTGGCTACGTTGTTTTGCTTCGCTGCTTTTACGTCATCGTCAGGTATTCTTCCAGCCGTGGAGTTTCGACTTCATAGCTCTGTCTGGCTTGCGGCGTGTTTAGGCTTTGTCACAACTTTGTTAGTGGTGGTGGAGGGTGTTCAATAGTTCGTCGTACAGAAATCGCACCTGCATCAGTTGCTACTTTCTGTTCTCTTAATATGGGCTAGGCAATCAGTGCCTAGTTGAACCAGTGCATGTCAAGCAGTGAGGCGGCAGGTAGCGGATTGGTGATGGTGAACAGAAAGACAGGATAGAAAGGTGGTCTAGTTGGTTGTTCACAATTGTTTAGCGAACTGGGAGTGTGGGGGAACACACACAAAAAGCAAAGAAACACATTGCACGAGGGCTCACTATCAGTGGGCCTTTCGTAATAATAAATTGCTGTGTGCCTCTTTGCTTTTTGTGTGTGTTCCGTCGCGCTCCCAGTTAGCTGAACGATTATAAATGGCAAGATCCTCAGGGTGTCCACTGCACTTCTGCTGGGTAGTCGGCGGTGTCACGTAATTTTTCAGCCCACTGTGGGCGTGGCGCGTCGATGGCGAAACCACGCATTCCCATCAGGCGGTACTGGCAGTGGCGGTAGCTGTGTCGAGCTTCCCTGCAATGGTCGCAGGGACGTCGATGGTCGGGGCATGCCACGCGTCAGTGTGCACGTAACATATCGTTGGCTGGCGTAGGGACGGTAAAGCGTCTGTGGCGGTGGAACTGCGACGATGCGGACTCTTGACCTTGGCGTGGAGGGGAGCATAGTGTCTGGCTGCAGCAGCATAGCTCATGGCTTGCTGCTGAGGCTGTCGCGGTTCACAGGAGGCAAGTGAAGGTATTTGTATCTGCGATCTGCAAACGGTATCTGCGATCGAGTCCAATCGATTTTGTGGTGAGGGCAACAGCTTGTGCAGTTTCTCTTTTACGATTGCTCAGATCGTTTCGCCCAAATAGTCGGAGCAAGGGCATGTATGCAGCTGCGCTGTATGGAGTTAGGTGACAATTGTACTGTCAGATGCGCATTTCTAGCGTGTCCTCAAAAAAAAAATCGTCGTTTCTGACACAAATTCTTCGACACTGTTTCATGGATTCCGCCTTAGTCCCGCAAAGAGTTCTCACTTCACTCATAAGGAAATGAACTTTCCTGTCTTTGGGCATGCCTGAATCGGCGTGGTGGATGAGCCTTCTCATTTCCTCTGTGAATAGCGCCATGATTCCATCTGGCAGCTGTACGCGGATTTCAAGCATGGCCTTGGCCCTCTCCTTGTGGACAACTTTGGTGAGTCTTGCAAGGAACTTGATGCAAAAAGTGTGCCATCTTGTTAGGGCTCGCTCTTGGCTTTCGAACCATGTCCTGGCTGCGTCTTCAAGGGTAAAATAGGCATCTCGCAGCATGTCTTCACTGCTGCAGACGTTGGAAGCGGCCACGCGGTCGTACGGTTTGAGCCAGCTTTCCAGATTCTCAAGTGATCAACCATGGAAAGTTGGCAGTTCCCTGGGTGGCCAGAGCAGGATAGCTGCAGGCAGCACAGGATCTGTTGTCGTCCCTGTGGCTAAGGTGAGGGTCGTGATCTGCCGGGTCTTTCGAAGTAGAGACATGAACACTGGCGGTAGACCTTGCTGCATCCGTCTTGCTCGCTGCTCGGAGTTGCAGTCGGTGTCTTCTTTGGCACTTGAGCTGGGTTCTTGGCTGGATAGAGGCATTTGGAACATGAAAGAAGCAGCACCTCCACCAGATGCCACGTACTGGTGACGTCGACAAATGCAGCAGTCGGCGTGTCGAAGGAACTCGTTGAATAAACTGAAAGTCAGATTACAGTGGCACACACTGGCACTGATAGAGGCAAACAGTGTCGGCCATCAGTTACAAACGGTGGTGCGTGTCGGCATTTGTATGCATGGGCGGTTGAATATTCCAGTGTTATCGCCACCGGCCACTTACGTTCCAGAAAAATCTAATGTTCGCTTTTTACAAATTGAAATTTCTCGAACACTGCAGATGCTGTTTGCGTACAGTTTTTGTATGTGGTAGCCGAATCAAATAGAGCAGAAGTGAAATACGCATGGAAATATTATTGTTTTGGGGCGATGAAACCAAGATATTTCTATTGTTAACACCATTCCACATTGCTCAGGAGCAGGTCATTTCTATCGCACCTGGGTTATGTGGAACCTTGAACCGTGATTTCCTCTGTTAAAAAAACACTGCGAGGTTTCTGCAGCTATCCGTGTCAACTTACTAATTCAATTGTCTTTAGTGTTTGTAGATGGGCAGATGCTTCCGAAAGGCGCTAAATTATTTCTTCGCATTTGCATTACATGGTATCTTCTACCAGATAGTATGACTTGCTTCAAGTGGCAGAGAAGAGTGTCCAACATGCTGGTTAGATAAAAAACATTTAGCATATCAGGCAAAACTTGTTGGTATGGCGGTGACAGTATCAATTTCGAAAATTCAGAGACAATTCGTCATGTGGTGGTGTCTACCACACAAACTAGAATGAAAGCAATAAAAAAGGTGCAAAATTAAGAAGCTCTTGTCATTTTTGTAGATATTTCTGTAGGTCTGGTAATTATACATTCATTTCAGTTGTGACGTAAATATGCTCAGATCTTGACTAAGGTCTGTTTTGCAGCTACAACTGCGACGATCCTGTGTGCTACAAAGACTTGGCTCGGCTTCGTGGCATCAAGTGCTTCACATGGGAGGACAACACAAAGCTTCAAGCTGAAGATGAAGTAAGGGCATTGATGATTCATAACAGATTACTTCGTACTCAGGGCTGTCCACTGTTGTGTGCTGTTCAAGGAAACCCCTAACAAGTGGTAACGCTGACAAGAATGTGCTTTATTATAAAAAAGAAATGTATTTACATCTGTATTAGGCTTGCATATTTGCATTCGAGATGTGTTATCTTGCCATATTCAAGCGGTAGTTGATTATTTAGTACTAAAGGAATTTTATGTTAAAAAGTGGATCATTGGCGTATTAGTGAAGCAGCAAATTGGACTAGTTGGAACATTATCATCACGATCAGTGCACAAAAAGAAAACTCAAGAAAGCGCTTGTGGGGCGCATTTGCTTGTGTTTTTTTGTCCTTTTGTGCACTAATCGTGATGAGGATGGCGTATTGGTGTCAGCTGATAGCCCTTCCAAGGCTGAATGTCCTTCCAAGGCTTCCAAGGCTTCCAAGGCTTCCAAGGCTTCCAAGGCTGATAGCCCTTCCAAGGCTTAACCAGCGCCCGACAGATGGCAGCGCTTCACCGGCGTCTTCTTCACTTTGACTGCTGTTCTAGAACACCATACTGTGGCCTCGTCTGCTAGCTGGAGCGGGAGCCATAGCCAGTGCCAACGGCGAGCCCGCAACTCATGAGTGTGTGTAGCGCTGTCAGGCGCAAATGAAATATGCCTTAGTCACTAATAAAGTTTGTTATCTGCCGTGCCCCTGCCGTCGACCTCGCCCCAGCCCAGCACTCACAGTAGTACAGACAGAAAAAGAAGCCCTTTTAATGTTTAAGCCGCTAGTCCCATGTGAAAATGCAAAGCTGCGAGCATAAAATTGAACACATAAAGTTGCTCGTAAAAGCGCTTTTATAAATGACATGTTCCTATTTACAAAGGACTTGGGAGTTTCTATGTTTACACGTCGTGGTTTCAAGGGCACTTATGTTTAAATGTTTCTAATCATCCTCATATAACTAACAACCTTTCTATCTTGTTGTACTTATGGTGTTCATATTTGGCTGCATATGAAAAGTGTGCAGATAAAGTGACAAGGTCCTGTCATGCACTAGCTATAATTTAATGTGAACAGCTTTTTCACTTACCGTATTTACTTGCATAATGAACACACTTTTTTTCTCAAACAATCGAAGCAATGTTGATGGGTGCGTTTATTACGCGGAGTAAATTTTATACAAACATTTTCGGGAGCAGCAACAAATGCGGTAATGCAAAAAAAAGTTGGGTCGTTTAGCCTTTCGCAATTTACATACGCATGCACGGTTTAGAAACAGCTTCTTTAGTTGTACTTTACTCATCTTCAGTGGTTGATGGCGCTATCTTCTGCAAGCTGTCCCCAGGCCGCCCGCGAATGCCATAAAAACATTTTGCAACTCTTTTCTCGCAGTTGTCAAACCGCAACAGTGGTATCTGCTGTGATCTCGAGGGGTGCCCAAAAGTGTGCGCTACTATGCTACGACGCACTTTGCCTACTTCGCGGCAACCTAGCACAACGACCGTGGCAATGCCGTTAACATTGTAGCAAGCACGACGAGGTCGTGGTAGCAAGTAACCAACATTGCGGCAAGCAACCCCCGAAGCATCAAAACAAACTGTCAATAACAAGATTACCGACAAAAAGCGGTTGCTACCTTGCTGCTACGTGAGAAATGTCTGTACGTGCGGATAACAATGCCTGTATGCGTGGAAGCAAGAATCAGGAGCGCTACCATGTTGTGGAAATCAACACGATCTTTTCTGGACGACAAGCGATTTTTTCTGGTTTTCCGGAAACCTGCCACCTGATAGGGACGAATGAACCTTCCCGACAGCATATCCTGCTGTTGTCGCTTAAAAATTGCGTGCACATGTTTGAGCTTTTAGGGGTGGGGGGAGGAGGGCTGATTTTTTAGAAAAAGGTAGAAAGGTAAGAAAATGGGGTGTGGAGTGAACGATAAATGTCTCTCATGTAAGGATACCTTAACCGATACACTCACGGGGGAAGGAAATCAAGGGACCGTTAGAGTGAAGAAAAAAGAAAGCAGGCTAAAAAAGAAAGGGGGGTGGGGAAGGGACGAACTTCAGTTGGCACGGGCAGTTGGGGGACCTTCACTCACTGTGTGCTTATCAGCTGTGATGTCTCTCCATTGGCACTGCTTGTGAACCCCGCTGTGGCACTCAGATAAGACGAGGAATGTGCTGTGCTCATATGGAAAGAAAGGCAATAGGCATGCAGCAACTGGCGAAGAGTGGAGGAAGCGAGCCAAGGTAGTTGAGGGGGGGTCGGCAAAGTAATAAAATATGGAAGAGATGCAACGCATGAGCAGGCACCTGGTTAGCGAGACTGCAGCGGATGAATGTAGGGGGTGCATTTATTACGCTGGGGAAAAAATACAAATTTTGATGTCTGAAGTTCTTGGTGTGTTTAATATGTGAGTGCGTTCATTATGCGAGTAATTACGATAATTTAATTCTAAGTTGAAGTTTCTTGGCGGTTATTAGAGTCACAACAGGTGGGTATTGCAACCATATTGTGAGGCATGTTCGTCACTGAACACAAATTCTCTTGGTATAAATCTTTCACGTGCTTTGGTGTAAACACATACAACCGTATCACATGTGCCAGTATTCACAAGAACTTATGGGCGATAAACCTTATGCAAAATTGCTGCCATCTGTCAGAGGTTTGACGAACTTATCGATTCGACGTCATGATGAAGGCTTGTGTCTGAACCCTCTAAAAGATATTCATAATGCTTAGTGCTCTAGCAACAAGGGGCACGTCTGCCCATTATTGTTGGGCACCGTCGCGGAATCGTGTGCTAGGAGAGGTTGAGTTCCTGTCATTGGCGGAGCTTTAAGATCAAGAAAATACTGATTTTTCTTTGATCATCCAGCGCCAAATGGTCAGTAAAACCTCACCATATTACCACAAATCGGTGAGAATGCAATAACGGAGCTTTGTGCATTCTGAACACACCCAAACGAAAGCTGCACGTGGCGCATCGTTTCCCACAGTTGCTCTCTAACATTTTCAGCTAGGAAATTACAAAACCATTTATGTTGCCAGGTTTTCGTAGATTACGCACTATAAATTGTCGTAATCGTGACATTTGAGCAAAATTCAAGCAATGTGTAATTTTATTGACTACCATGAAATAGAAGTTCCATGCTACATCATTGCACGCATATAAATAAATAGAAGGACACACGATGATGTGTAAAATCATAAATTACGCTTCTAAATTGTATAGCTGCTAACGAGTACACAGTGTCCAGTCCTTAAGTGGAGGCATAAATAGGCTTCATGCTACTGATAGAGTAGAAATCCACAATGACGAAGTCTTAAAATTTTGTGTGTTAGTTTGCGTGAGTGTTTCCCTTTGTGATCCATTCATACGAGTTCACATGCTCATATAATCATATACTAACATATCATATGTTATTGTATCAGTATGATCACATGTGAGTATGATGTGATCATATGAGTATGCGATCAGTTCTCTGAGTATGCTGCTGTGATGCGCACTTACGAAGGTGGTTAGATGAAGTAGTCAGCGGCAATTATTGAATGTAAGAGGGAAATGTCTCTTTGTCTTTTTTCAATACTTTTGTAATAGAATCGTCTTGATATGGCAAGCGACATCTCTTTTCCCCATTTCCCCGCCCCTCAGTTCAGGGTAGTTAACCAGATTCTACAATGCTAGTTAACCTCCCTGCATGTCTTTCAATTTATTCTCTCCCTCTCTTGATATGGCAAAGCGCACACACATGTAACGAAATAGACTTAAACATTTATTTGACCGATTCAAGTTCACTTTAGTTCACATGGTAACTGAAGCTCTGTTCCAATTATGAACAGCATTGTGGACAGTCATCACTGACATCTTAGAAGCCAGCATCGAGCACATGCTGTCCAAGAACTGAAACACGCCTGGATGGCTGCTACGCGTTGAGGTGCAATCTCACGTTCAGGAGAAAGTTAAAATAACCAAACTCAACTGTTCGTTTTTAGCTTTTGTCGTGTTCAAATTTAAGAAAAGCTGAATGTTACTTACATTCAGCATCTGGAGAAGCATCTGCTTGTGTGCAGATGACTATTCCGGCGAGATCCAAGTTACCCAAGCGTTCGCCGAGCTGCCATCTTATTTAGACAGCGAAGTAGCCTGCATCGTTTTTGTCCATGATGCCATCTTCTGGACACTGTTTATTTTGCCGGCTACGTAGAAATTGCAATGGGAATTATGATGGCCTTTGTCCATTTAGCTGTCTATTCAGCCATCTACAGTGAGTAGTAGAACAAGCCTTTGATTGCTAGTGTGGTTACTAACAATTTAGTAATGACCTGACCACCGAAGTCAGCCCTGTTCACTAACTAGGTAGTAAATTTTGCCATCCTACACTTTATTACTTCCTTTTACTTAGAGGCTAGTGCTTTTTGCTACAAATGAACTGAACATTCAAGTCGGCACTGTTCACTAACTAGGTAGGAAATTTTGCCAATTTGAACTTTTTTACTTTCATTTACTATGAGGCTAGAATGCCAATATTATCCTAATTGATAAGAAAGGACAAGTCAAGGACTTGAAAAATTGCAGGCCAATCAGCTTACTGTCCGTTGTCTACAAAGTATTCACAAAAATAAAATAGCTAGTAGAATTAAGGTGACATTAGGGTTCATTCTACCAAAAAAATAAGCAGGATTTCATGCAGAATACATCACAAGACCGTATTCATACTATCAATCTGGGGATAGAGAAATGTGCGGAATACAACCAACCCCTATACATAGCCTTCATAGATTACGACAAGGTATTTGGCTCAGTCGAGGCATCAGCAGTGATGCAGATACTACGAAATCTGGGCATTGAAGAACCCTACATAAACATACTGAAAGAAATCTACAGCCAATTCACAACCACTATAGTTCTTCATAAAGAGAGTGATAGAATCGCAATAAAGAAGGATGCCAGGCAAGGAGAAACGATCTCTCCAATGCTATGCACCGCGTGTTTACAGGAGCTTTTCAGGTCCTTAGATTGTGAAGAGTTAGGAATAAAAATTAATGGGTAACATCTTTGTAACCTGTGATTCGCTGATGACATTGCCTTGATGAGTAACTCAGAGGATGAATACTGAACTGGACATAGAAAGCAGTAGAGTAGGTCTAAAAATAATATCTATAAAAATAAAATAATGTACAGTGTCGTCCACTCTTAGAATGAACACGGCAATGCATGGCCGCGCTTCGCGGCATGCCAGCGCCCATGATGCAGGCGCGCATCAAAGCTTATCGGCGGAAGCACATAGGCATTGCGTAATCTCTTGTGACGCGCTTGTGCGTCGTGCTTGCTTTGCTGTGAAGCATGCCTAACGATGAGCATGCCAATAGAGATTGAGTGCGCTGCACTACTGTTGTGGCAAAGCTCGCATTACTTACTGAAGGGCGATGCTGTTTTTGCGTAACGAAAAAGTTTCTAGCATGCTACCGACAGGACAAATGCAGCCTGCAGACGTCTCTCTGGCAGCTCAAGGCTTCTCCAGAAATGAAATATTTGGGACGTTACTAAGTCGCATTTGCGTTTTTTTCTCGCCTATCGCGATTAATAACCCATTGTTGGAGCAAGCTACAGAGGCAGGACTGGTATTAAGCAATTTTTCCTTAAAGCAGTTCATGCCGTGACTGTGTATTTAACGTACTGTGGAACAAATTGTAGTATAATTGCCAATCGGCATCCAGATCTGTCATTATGAAGACCTGTATGGGCATGTTTCTCAAACTGAACGCCAAGTCTATTTGAGAAATGATCCACACATCAGAAATGGGTTCTTTCAATAGGTAGTGTCAAGTTTTATTTTGCTCAGCATCCCTACTCCTTGCCTCCGGCCGCACTTCAACCCATTCTTCCCATTTAACCTATTCTGTCTTTGCGTGACGAATTAACTTTGTGACTGCGAGGCGCTAGCTGAGGTGAATTCGATACCTTTGTCCTTTCCGTGTTTTTTTTTCACAAACCTTATTGTTTGTGTGTTTTTTTGCAAACATCGCTGCATTGCTTTGTTTAACGGATTTAACAGAGCAAAACCACTGGACATATATGAGAGGTACTGTAGAAGATGCATGTCGACTAATGCCACTGCATGTGCAATAGCACATATGGTAACACTAATTTCAACGACCCATGGTTACTCAAATTACGAAATCGTTGTGTAACTTTTACAAAATAACATAACTTGATAAAGAAACTGGTTGAACGTTACATGCAATGTTAATCCCTGTATAGTGAAGTTACCCATGTCGAATAAAACACGCTTAAAAGGTTTAAGTATACCAAAACAAGTTCGACTATACCTATTGTGGTTTAACGAGGAACATAGCTTGAAAAGCAACTGCAGCCTTTTGGCAGCATCACAACCCAGTCAAAAAAGTTCAAGTAGTTCAATTGGAAAAATATCACTTGGCATCAATTGGTTTTCATCCCATCGGAATTTCGCCACCAGTTGGAAACGTACCAATTATATTCAATTGGTACACTACATAGTTCATACCCAATTGGTTATACCCATTTAGACAGAACTGGTGGCTAATAAGTTGAGCAGTTGATGTAGGTTGGGGTACCAATGGTCATCCAATTGAAGCTAACTGGTGCCCAAATGGCTAACTAGTAAAAGTGAACTGGTGTGCAACTGGTAATCTAGTTAATCGTAAATGGTCACCCTGTTGAAACTATGTGGTGTTCGATTGGTTGAGCAGCAGCCTGTTAGCTCGGCGGGCGTCATTGAAGTACCCGAAACGTTATAGAAAGGGAATGATTTGCTTACACATAATATTCCACTTTCCACACAGGCTATTCAAACGCCGCACAGGCCAAACACTGAGCGTGCGTCTCTCTGTTAACGTCATCAATTTGCTTCTCTATCTACAAAAAGGGACGGGCATTTCTCACAATCGGCCATTTTGCAACGCTTAACGCCCTCGTTAAGTCTGTCCCAAGAATGTTTTCGGCTGGCCTAACACAAAAGTTCGGCCATCGAACTATATGAAATACTTAATAGATGACACATGAAAGAAATAAGATAAAAACAAAACAAAAACAACACGAAAAACAACTACACCTATACACTGGTGCGTTAAGTTCTTAATGGCACGCAGAAGTTCGCCCGTTCGTTGCGCGAAAATTTCAAGGCAACGTCGTAGCTTCCAGCCACCTTAACTGGATTGACTTTGAGGAAAGCCTTACCGCGCACGATGCCAGTGTCCTCTTGTCTTAACTGCGACTTCGTTGCTTGGTCAGGCTCGGGCTTCGGCTTTCGTTGGCCTGTCTGCAGGGGTTCTTTCTTTGGATTTGCTCCGGCTCTCCAATGTTCTTGGTGTCGTCGTGTTCTGTTGGTTTCGGCTCAGTATATTCGTTCAAGTAGGTCCGGGGCTGATCGTTCTTCTTTCTCTGCCTCTGCTCTCCGGCAGTTTTTCCCGATCCTGCCAGTGGCTTGTCTTTCGTTTTGTCGTCTTGGCTTGGCTGATCTTTCGGTTTTTCGTCTTCTGCAACCGCGCGCTCCTGCTCACAAGTCGCCTTTCGTCCCTGGGCTTTTTCTTCATTTTCTTTGTTTTATTTCCTTCTTCGCCGCCTTTTCCTGATGCCTTTTTTTCGCCATTCCGGACTTTTCATTCATTCTCTCCGCCTCGCTGCCTTTTCTCGCAGTACCACGTTGGGAGATAATCTGTTCTTCCCTGCTTTCAGCTTCGACTGTGCCCTTGTCTTCCGGCTTTTTTTTTTGCCTCCGGCAGACGTCTTGGGCTTCAATTCTTTGTGTTCCTTCATTTTTGGTGTTTTCGCCGTTTCCTTCACTCTCTCCGCCACGCTGTCTCTTGCATAACCGTGTTGGGAGTTTGCTTTTCTTGGTCACGATATTCGGCTTCGTCCTTGTCTTTTGGATTTCCTTCAGCTTCAGCTTCGCCCTTGTTCTTTGGCTTTCCTATTGCTCTGGCAGACGTCTTGGGGTTCTGATCTCCGCCCTCTTTCATTGTCAGTGTTCTACAATTTCTGGAGTTCTCGGCGTGCGACAGGGCTTGTTGGTCTACGTGTCTTTTGCAGGCCGCAACTGGCGAGACTTCTGGTTCCTGTAGACACTTGGCGTCCCAGCGTTTTGCCGCGGCGCTTCCTGTTGAGAGTAGATGATGGCCTGTCGCGTAAACTCTGGAGCTATGGTGGACAAAGGTTTAACAGAAACGTACCTCGAAATCTTGTCGCGATGCGATTTGGGAGCTCCTTGAATGGCACCAGTCATTGGCACCTCCAACCAGTCGGGCCTTGGCAGTTTTCAGCATGTAGGCAGCTGACCACACATGAAGTTTCGACGTTGAACGAACGTTTTCAATCCACTCGCATGCTGAAGAAGAATCTCAAGAGCAGTAAAAGGGGCTGATGTTGCGGCTAAAGTCAGTAATCACCTGGAACGCTGGTGCTGGTTGAGGCTGTGCTGGACCAGCCAACATCAGTTGTTCCAGAAGGGTCGATAGTAGACGGTCCTTTTCTTGGATAGCTTTAAGCAAGTCGCGAGCCGTAATGGTGTCTACACTGCCAAAGCCTATACCTCTTCTACCGCAAGTTGGGTTGTCTCTTCCGTCGGTGCGTTACATCTCAGGGTTACGGTTACATTAATCAGCTTCGTAAACTGACAGAACGCACATTTTCTCTCCATGGCCACTGGATGGCAATCCCACTTCTGAAATGTTAGCTTCGCCGGGCGTCGTTGAAGTACCCGAAGCATTATAGAAAGGGAATGATTTACTTACACATATTATTCCGCTTGCCACACAGGCTACTAACACGCCACACAGGCCAAACACTGCACGTGCGTCTCTCTGTTAACAGGAGATGCTGTTCGAAGACACTTTTTCTTTAATATTCACCCTAAAGCAATGAAACTTGAGCTGTTTGTGAAACTTTTTATGCTAATTTCATATATGTAATTAGTTTTCTTGCAAGTTACAAACTTTTAGCTCTGCAACATGACAAAGGGAAAACCTTAACCCTTTTGCCCCCCCCCTCTTTCTTCCCAAAATTCTGTAATTCTCTACCATTCATAGTTTATAATGCTTCAAATAACGTGTAGAGTGCAAACAACTAATTAGGAGGCACATACAAAATATGTAATACACGTGAAAAATAATAGATGTAAAAAGCCCATACTTCACCTATCCTAGTAAAGGTATACATACAATTTTTTCTTTATACAATAAAATATTGAAATTTACTCTTGATAATTGCATTCGTCATTCTTTGAAAAAAATTGGGGCAAAATTTCATGCAGGTCCAAGTACAGTAAAAACTCGTTAATTCGACACCCGTTAATTCGGAAATTCGGATAATTCGGACGGGTCTATTGGTCCCGGCCAAAGTGCATGTTATTCTATGGGACCAAACCTTCGTTATTTCGTCGGAATTCGGCTCCGCACCGCCTAATTGGGGCAAATGCTGACGGCTGCTGCTACACAAAAGTGTGATAAAGCAGCGCTGGCACCACTGGAGTGAAACTGAAACCTGAGTGGCAGCGCCATCATCATCAACTAGTGGGGGCGATCGCAGCGACACTGAACGTCGGCGTCTTCTTTCTTCTCCACTCAGCGCCTCCGACGCCATTTTCCCTTGTGTTGTCGTGTCGGAACCATCTCTTCTTGCGGAGTTCTCTTTTTCTTCCATTGTGACCGTTTTTGCATGCCACCACTACCCTGCGCTACAGTGATGGCAACGCTGAAAAAGCCGCAGAACTACGTTGCGAAGAACTTGGCGACTAAAGTGGAAATTTTGGAAGCACTGAAGAATGGCGAATCGCGACAGCAGGTTATGACCAAGTACAACGTGAGCGGAGCACGTTGGGAACGTACGTGAAAAATGAACAACAGATTCGACAAGCCTTCGAAAGCGAGAAGCTTCATGCCTCTAGAAAGCGGTCGCGAATCGCAGCTCATCCCCAGCTCGAAGAAGCTTTGCTCTGGTGGATAACTGACTGTCGCAACGCGCATCTGCCTTTGAGCAGACCTCTCATCATGGCGCAAGGTGAGAAGTACGCTGCAATGATTAACATTGAACCGTTCAAAGCGTCAGAAGGGTGGTTTTCGAGGTTTCGAGACAGACACGAACTTGTGTTCAGGAGTGTGTGCGGCGAAAAGTCCAGTGTTGACGAAAGCGTGACCACTGAGTGGAGAAATGTGAAGCTGCCGGAGTACATCGCCGCATATGAACCATGCGACGTGATTACTGCAGAAAAAACTGCTCTATTTTTCAGAGCTCTACCCGACAAGACGGTGACTTTCAAAGGGGACGCGTGTATTGGTGGCAAGAAGTGCAAGCAAAGGATAACTGTGCTTATTGCCGCCAATATGACTGGCGCGGAGCGCTTGCCACTACTTGTCGTCGGGAAGGCGCTTAAGCCACGTTGTTTTAAGAACGTCATATGCCTTGCTGTCGAGTACACAGCGAACAGGAAGGCATGGATGACATCGGACATTTTTCGCGGCTGGCTGCATCAGTTAGACCGGCACTTCACGTCGAAGGACCGCAAGATAATTATGATTGTTGACAACTGCAGTGCCCATAACTGTACAGTCGAACTGAAGAGCATCAAAGTAGTTTTTTTGCCGCCCAACACTACGTCTGCTCTTCAGCCGATGGACCAGGGTATCATTCACTACTAAGAAGGTAAGTCGAAGTACCGCAAGCACCTGCTAGAGCGAATGATCCTATGCTCAGAAGCTGGAAAGTTGTATCGAGTAGACTTACTCGGCGCAGTGCACATCATCGCCCATGTGTGGAAAAACACTCCGCCGCAAGTCATCGCCAACTGTTTTCGGCACAGCGGTTTTGTGAGGCCCGAGCATGCAGCAGTAGCTGACGATGGCATCGAGCAGGTGTCAGCCGAGTCCACCGACGGCGACTGCGCGACTTTCGATGCTGTCCTTCCCACAGATGTGACCTTTCAGGACTACATAGCGATTGATCATGGTGTCGCCACGAGTGGTCTCGTGACCGATCAAGAGATTATTAAAGATGTCACGGGGGCCCATGAAGTCCACGATTCCGACAAAGAATCATGCGAGGAGATACAGCCGCGACCTCATCGCACCACACGGCAAGTCTCGGAGGGGCTGTTATTATTAGAGGACGCTTGGCTGAACACCCCGACAGCTTGCGTGCTGTTGGCCGTTTGGAACAGTTAAGAAAAATTGGGATGTCAGCCAGAATCTGCGCGAAAACGCAGACGACAATTACAAAATACTTCAACAAATAAAGGTATGCTTCTGCAGCTTGATTTTAAATGTTGTTTTTCCTGTCTATTCGGTTAATTCGGACAGTTTTTCTGGTCCCGTGAAATTCGAATTAACGAGCTTTTACTGTACTAGAAGCGCCCGAAAAAGGAGGGGCACATTGGAAAATATGACAAATTTGTGTTTTGAGAAAAACGAGTTTTAAAGTTAACATTGAGTTTTATTTATGAAAGATATTATTAAATAAGATGAAATTTGCACACCAAAAAGAACAATCCTTCTTGTAGTGGCCACTGCGACTAAAATACGCTAGCACCATGAGTTTGTCCCTATCCGCGCTTTTGGCAGACTCTTCACAGACATTTCCCTCGCAGACAGGACCATGAAACGCTTGCCAAACTTCCGCTTCATTTGGCAGAGCCTTGTGCCAAATGTAAGCTAGGAAGAAGTTCGACAGGACTGCGAAATCCAAACTAAGTCCAGTGTCATGCCATTTTGCAGCCATGTTTGTGCCACATACCGTCGCAAATAATGGCAATGTCATCCCTACTAAGTTCTCTCACTGCGAGCTCTTTCGACCTCTCAAGATTGGCGCTGGTGTCATCCATTGCCGCATCACGAACTTTCTGGCTGACAGGTGTGAACGACTTTGATGCATTGGCTTTTGCAAGCCCACAACTGCCGCAAATCGGACCAGCGGCCCGTAGCCTATTCCTACAGAGCTCGCCGCACAACAGCTTTCACTTGCGAGCAATGCCTTTTTTCATTCATAACGGAGATAATTACACGAGAAAAGCATTGTTCAGCTGGGCTGCTCGACATGACATGAACCCCGCAAACAGGTTTCACAGCACATACAGGCGCGCAGCGGCCAATGGCGGTCCCCGATTAGTACCATGTAATATGCCAGTCGCGGCACTCGAAAAATGCGCAGAACAGTGATTCTTTTTATTATTTCTTGCGCTGCATCAGCGAGAGAAACTGTTGTTATGTGAAGAGTGAGGCTCGACTTTTCGACTCATGCAATCAACAATGGCTAGCGGCGGCGCATTATCGGCGGCAAGGTGCTCGAAGACTGCACACTTGCCACCTTTTAACAGGCACCTTGTGCTCTTTAAATGAAGTTTTAAAGCATTTCCAGTGAAGTCTCGACCTGTATTATTTTTTCATAACAGTAGAGGTACTAACATTATCAAAATTGGCGAAAATAAAAAAATCAGTAATTTTGAAAAAATTTCGCGTTTTTCGACCTGCATCTCCCCTTAACATCTTCGTTTTCCTTCTCTATCTATAAAAAGGCGCGTGCATTTCCAGCAAGCGCGTCTGTTCGATGTAACTTGCCGACTTGTCACTGGGATACTGTAAACACCTGAAGTGCATGACACAAACTGATTGTGCTGTGTTGTGCTACATTCCCTTTATCACGAGGTAAGACTTTTATCAATTTTAATGCGAACGGCAGCGCAAATCGTAGTAGTTCATTAGGGGCGCTTAAAGCAACTGTATGCCGTAGTGTACACCAATTTTTCATTTTTAGACAATGGGAAAGCTTGTGTGCAAATGAAAGGACAGCAGCATTCTTTTTATTCATCCTTATGGTATGATAGATACAATGCTTTAACCAGCTTCAAAAGCTTTTCACATTGGGCTACTAAGGTCTGAGGCGGGGAGACGGAGACGTCTATCTAATCAAAGGGAGACGCTAGTGCCAATGAGGTGCCTACATGATTTATTGAGAGGTCAATGGAAGCGAGAAAGTGCAATGCCATTTTTGACTGTTTTAGAATGTGATGACTTGTAACTTAAAAGTGGTTTTGCTGATATGGGGCGGAACATCCAAAGGTTGTATTCAAGTGAAGATATGTATTGAAGAGCCAGAAACTAAAATAATTCTCGCACCCCCCACATCGCCCAACAAAAATACCGTTTCTTTTTTCCTCGAGTATTTATTGCACCCTCGAAAACTGCTGCGATAATGTCGTCTGCTCTTTCCAGCCACTGATGATGATAGCGCACGCCATCTGGCGCCATCTTTTAAGCATTAAGCGTACTATTCTACAGAGATTCAATCCAAGTCAAGCCGAAGTGGCCAGTGTGCGTTGCGTCGTGTTTTGTATGTTGTGTCGGTAATCTTGTCACGTTATGAGGCGATACTGAAGCTGTACAGCTGCTTTCAAGTTGCAAGTGATAGATCATGCACTAAACAATGGCAACAGGGCCGCCGGTAGGCCCTTCAGAGTCTACGAGTTTTGTGTCCGTTACTGGTGACGGCAGCTTAAAGCCACCAAGGCGCGTTGGGTCTGCCGTATGCCTAAAACTGGGATTGATGGTAAACTTTATTTCTTCAAAAGGAAACTGTGGACGATTCTGTTAAAAGCCATCAGCCCAATACTGACATCCCACTCTTACCTTTTGA
Source organism: Rhipicephalus microplus (assembly GCF_043290135.1). Taxonomy (NCBI): domain Eukaryota; kingdom Metazoa; phylum Arthropoda; class Arachnida; order Ixodida; family Ixodidae; genus Rhipicephalus; species Rhipicephalus microplus. The sequence continues at coordinate 7,013,719 of NW_027464599.1, read as the reverse complement.
GGGCTCCACGCTGCCGCTACGCCCGCAACGCCCGCAAGCTTTGCGTACAGTATTCTAATTCTCGACTATTTGCTTCCACTTTTTGTGTCTTTATTAAATCTTGTCTTGTGTTGTATCTCTGCTTTTATTGTTGAGGTAAGTTCTAATTAGTATTTCTTAAAGCTTGCTGTAAGTTGCTGGTGTGAGAATCCCGATTTGCGGCCCCTTCGTTTTTTTTTTCGCTCTTTACGTTTTCGTGGAAAGTTTTCCCCGCGTAATTCTCGCACCCCCCAACTTTGCATCAATTTTCCGGCAAAAAAAGTGTGAGGATTATGCGAGTATATACGGTAGTTTGAACGACAAGGTGACACCTAAACTATCTTGAAAACCTTCAGCATATCTAGAAGGAGCTTTCTGGTGCAAAAACTTGGAATATAAATAAGAAAAGTGTGTACATACGTAGTGGTAGTTTTGCTTACTTAAGCCATTCAAATTATGTACCAGCATCCTGTTAAACTTACTCAGGTAAGTTTCTCGGAAGCCAAAAATCTATATATCGACTATATAACTGCTGGGGCGTCACAATTTTTTTTCATGTTCCATGCTAATAATGTAACCAAATATTGCCAGCTATACTGCTGCTGGCACCTCAATGTTTCTTGAACCACCTCAAAAGCTATCAACACAACCTTTGCTGCATGATCATAGAGACTGTGATTTATTTTTGTTGTGCAGGACAATGTTGGTGACGAGATATTGCATATTTCTTCACTAAAGGTATACTGTGTTAAATATGGCACATACTGATTTACTCTAACTCGAGAAAGCATGGCACCTCGGTGCCCATCCTGATGCTTCCTTAGTCAACACTCCTGGCTGTGAATAGGGTACATCAGCGACAGTCTAGGACATTGTTTGTTAGGATACGAGAGCCAAAAGAGAGGCAAAATGGTTAACTGAATGTTCTTTCTGTGGTTATCAAGCTGTCGGTCCTTGGACATGATAGGAAGCGCCAAACCAATATAATTTTGAATACTTGAAGAGATCAAATGCCCCGCAGGGGCGCCTGTTAAAGCAGGCGTTTGGTGTGTAGCGACACCACGGACCCGAGCTAACGGGGGAGTTTCTACTCCCTCCCACGCCTAGCCGTGCGTGGCTTTGCCGTGTCCGGGGAAAAGGGGATCCTGGGGGTTGAGCTGACGCTGGGTGATTGGACCTTTAAGGCCCCCCGGCAGAGGCAACACACCCCTTTGGCCCCGGCTTCACGTAGACGGCACCCCTGGGCTGACCCACCCAAGGGAAATCGGTAGTCGCCTTTTCCTATTTCTCTCTCTCTCTACATCTTAGTCTTTTCTCGTCTTTAAATCAATCCTGTCTTCTTCTCTCTTCTATTTACTTCCAATTTTTCCTGGCGGCAAGGGTTAACCTTGTGTATGTGCTCTGTCTTGGGCACAATACATTTGGTTATAGCGGCTGTGTACAGCTGACGTTGACATGCCTCATATATATTTAGGACTTGTCACGTCCCCGTGTTGGGCTTCATGGTGGGCGGCTGGCATGGCTGCCGAACTCACATTTAGTTTATGGCTTTTTCTTCTCTCCCTCCATTGCATGATCGTCCTCTCCCGAAGAGAGGGCGCACCGAAGACTTTTGCAAGTATTTCAGCAAACCGAAAGAAACCTTTCCCCGCTACCATGTAATCCATTGTGAAACCGCTGAAGAGAACGCCAGAACTATTTCGCCTTTCGTTGTTTCCAAATGCCTCACCACTACACTTGGAACAGGTTACCAGGCTACAAGAATGGTTAGTGGAGATCTCCTCCTCGAGGTAAAAAGTCAGAGCCAGTACGAAAACCTCTCAAAACTAGAATCGTTTGGAAACATACCCATCTCAATTACACCACACCGCTCACTCAACACTTCCCGAGGTGTTGTATCTGATCAAGACTTGCTTGACCTGACTGAAAGTGAGCTCCTCGAGGGCTGAAAGGACCAGCAGGTGACACAAGTACAAAGAATCAAAATTAGGCGTGATAAGAAGGAAATCCCAACAAAACACATAATTGTGACATTTTGCACCAGCACCCTGCCTGAACATCTCGAAACAGGATACTTGAAGTTGAATGTGAGACCTTACATTCCCAACCCGCGACGTTGCTTCAAATGCCAGCGTTTTGGTCACGGCTCTCAGAGTTGCCGCGGCCAACTCACCTGCGGAAAGTGTGCCACCACAGGACACGCTACAGACGAGTGTAAGGTGGAGGATGGGGCCCACTGCGCAAACTGCGATGGTGCCCATCCCGCATACTCCCGAACCTGTCCAACATGAAAAAAGGAAAAAGAAATTGTTACAATCAAAATCACACAAAACATTACTTTCCGAGAATCCCGTCAACAAGTATCTGGGCTTTTCACAAACAAACCGTCGTTTTCCGATGTAGTGCAACAGGGGGCAGCACTACAACGGCCTGCGGCAACTGCCCATCCCAGGCACAGTGTGCCCAGGTGGTCGCCAATGCCCCCACCCACGGCGGGAACAGCCAAGGCTGCCCTGCCACTCGTCCCCACGGCGACAACCAAGGCCGCTGCAAGCTCTTGCAGCGGCCAGGGTATCCCAGCACCAAAGGAGGTTCCTTCGACCTCTAGCTCAAGAGGACCGAAGGTTTCGACCCCCGAGGTGAAGGAGACCCGAGGGTCGGCCGAGTTGAAGGCCTCGTCTCACCAGGCGAGGTCCCAAGCCCAAAACATCAGCTCGCAAATGCGGGCATGCAGTGCCTCTGAGAAGGCAATGGACACCACGGCACCCCTGGTGCAGAAACATCGGCGTAGCTCCCTGGAGCGCGCCAAACGAAATAAAAAGCCAATAACGGGGCCCCGCGACGGCCGTGTTCTTTGAGTCTTAACGCTTAGCTTAAGAAGCAGACACACCCATTGTTCCTTACACACAGCACTACGTTACCTCCAATATGGCAACACAAATAATACATTGGAACGTCAGAGGACTCCTCAGAAACCTCGATGATGTTCAATAGCTCTTTTGCAAACATTCGCCGAAAGTACTGTGTGTACAGGAAACTCATTTAAAATCTAAAAACACGAATTTTTTGCGTCGGTATGTTCTCTTCCGAAAGGACAGAGATGATGCTGCGGCATCATCCGGTGGTGTAGCCATTATTGTTAATCAAAAAGTAGCATGCACACATTTACCACTGCAAACAACACTAGAGGCAGTGGCTGTTCGAGCAGTTCTTTTCAACAAGCTCGTCACCATCTGCCCTCTGTACATACCCGCACACCACCGTCTTGGAAAACGAGAATTCGAGTCCTTAATAGACCAACTACCCGAACCTTATCTGGTCCTTGGTGCCCTGAATGTTCATAGCAGTCTATGGGGTGATTCTCGCTGCGACGCACGAGGTCGTCTCATTGAACAGTTCCTTTTTTTCCTCCGGCGCCTGTCTGTTGAATAGGAAAGAGGCAACATATTATAACCTTGCCAACAAAACCTACTCTTCCATAGATCTCAGCATCGCATCTCCATCACTTGTACCATTACTCCAATGGAAAGTTCTAAATAATCCCTACGGAAGCGATCATTTTCCTGTCGTTTTGAGTACACAAACATCATACGAATATCCTGCACGAGTTCCCAAATGGCTTATACACAAAGCCGACTGGGAACAGTTTCATAACAAAGCTCACTTATCTTGGACTGACATATGTACGCTAAGCATAGATGAAGCTGTGCAGTACTTCACAGCTCTCCTTATTAACATAGCAGCCAAATGCATCCCACAAACATCTGGACAGCCCGGCAAGCGACACGTCCCATGGTGGAACACAGAGTGTCGTAATGCGCGAAAAGAACAGAACAGGGCATGGAGGTTGCTGCGCAACTCGCCGACAGCGGAAAACCTTGAGAGCTTTAAGAAAATAAAGTCTCAAGGCAGGAGAACGCGTCGGCAGGCCAGAAGAGAAAGCTGGCAGAAGTTTTTGTCAGGGATCACTTCATACACACAGCAGGCTAAAGTCTGGAACATGGTCGGTAGGATAGCAGGAAAACAAGTACACACACTTCCACTCGTAAACACTCAGGGTGATACCTTGGAAGATCAGGCAAACTTCCTCGGTGCACACTTTGAACGGGTATCCAGCTCGTCCCACTATACTGACACTTTCCAAAAATACAGAACAAGAATAGAAAAGCAGAAACTAGAACATAAATCCACTAGATACGAGGCATATAACCAAGCTTTCAGTCTAGCTGAGCTCCGAACATCTCTAAACTCCTGCAGTACTTCTGCCCCAGGTTCTGACCGTGTGGTGTATGAAATGTTAAAAAACCTACCAGCCGAAACATGAAAAACCTTACTTTGTTTATACAATGCTATCTGGTTTTCTGGCACTATCCCTACCTCCTGGAAAGAGACTATTATTATTCCCATTTTGAAAGAGGGCAAGGACCCTTCTTCAGCTTCAAGTTATAGGCCTATTGCACTTACAAGCTGCTTGTGCAAAGTATTCGAAAAAATGATAAACTGCCGACTTCTACATATTCTTGAAACAAACAATTTGCTCGACCCATTTCAGTGCGGGTTTCGAGAAAGTAGATCCACCACAGACCACCTCGTTCGTATCGAGGCACAGATAAGAGACGCCTTCGTCCATAAACAATATTTTCTCTTTGTGTTCCTCGATATCGAAAAGGCGTATGATACAACATGGCGTTTTGGAATTCTAAGAGACCTGTCCCACCTTGGTGTGCGCGGAAAAATGTTTCATATAATCGAAAGTTACCTGTCAAACCGGACATTCCGTGTCCGTCTAGGCAGTGTGCTCTCCCAAACATTTGTCCAGGAAACAGGCGTGCCACTAGGTGGCGTGCTTAGTTGCACACTTTTTATTATCAAAATGAATTCTTTGCACTTGTCCATTCCCCGCAATATGTTCTATTGTACATATGTCGATGACGTTCACCTTGGCTTCAAGTCATGCAACTTAGCCATGTGTGAGCGGCAGGTTCAGATGGGTTTAAATAAGGTCTCCAAATGGGCATACGAAAACGGATTTCGACTTAACCCACAAAAAACCACGTGTGTCTTGTTCTCTCGAAAGAGAGGCATGCACTCGGAACCTGACATTCGGCTGAACGGGCAACGTCTGTCCGTCAAAGCCGAGCATAAATTCTTAAGCTTAATCTTGGACAACAAGTTGACCTTCGTACCAAACATCAAGTATTTAAAAACAAAATGTTTAAAAGTCATGAATGTTATAAAAGTGTTGTCACGTACTACGTGGGGTAGTGATAGGCAATGCCTCATGAACCTCTATAGAAGCCTTATTCGTACCCGCTTAGATTATGGGGCCGTTGTCTATCAGTCTGCCACTCAAAGTGCCTTGAAGATGCTTGATCCCGTGCACCATTTGGGCATCCGCCTTTCTACGGGTGCTTTTCGCACCAGCCCCGTAGAAAGCCTTTATATTGAGTCAAATGAGTGGTCTCTTCATCTGCAGAGAACTTACATGTCCTTTGTTTATTTCCTTAAGGTGAAAGCAGACAAGAAGCACCCCTCATACTCTACAATTAATGATTTGTCGAGCTCAACTCTGTTTCAAAACAGGCCTTCGATGAGGCAGCCCTTCTCAATTCGCCTGAAGTGTCTAGCTGAAGAAACTGAAGTGTCACTTGAACACAGTTTAATGGCTCCTGTAGCACACCCGCCACCGTGGCAGTGGCAGACTATAGACTGCGATGTGTCCTTCTTAGAGGTTACAAAACATGCACCTATTGCCCATATCCGAACATACTTTCTGGAACTCAACACAAATACACATGTCCTGAGTTCTTCACAGATGCCTCCAAGACTAACTCCTCTGTGTCCTACGCTGCTGTCGGCCCATCCTTTTCGGATGCTGGCCCTCTACATCCACGCACAAGTATCTTCACAGCGGAAGCTTACGCGATACTGGTGGCAGCTAAACACATCAAACAATTACAAATACAAAAAGCAGTAATTTATACAGACTCCCTCAGTGTGGTAACGGCTCTGCACAGTCTTAAAAAACAAAAAACCCAGTCCTTGTCTCACTTTACTCCATTTTGTGCACACTCTACACGCACAAACAACATGTTGTAGTGTGCTGGGTGCCAGGGCACCGTGAGATCCAAGGCAACGTGAGGGCGGATCAGCTCGCTGCATCCGTCCATGAGAGCACCGCCATTACATCCATATCAATCCCGGCCCTTGATCTTAAGCCGTCTCTCAAACTAAACCTCAGAAGTACTGGCAGAGCAAGTGGGATACACACTCACAAAACAAACTACACGTTATCAAGCCACACCTTGGCCATTGGCCACCAGTATCAAAATCACGTCTAACAGAGGTAACACTAACAAGACTCAGGATAGGGCACACATACACGACACACACACATCTTTTATCCGGTGGTGATCCACCATTGTGTGATAAATGTGGTGAGGCTTTAACAGTTCTTCACGTTTTAATCCAATGTAAACAGTTAGACATTCTAAGAAGACAACACTTCCCATTACCCTACCGACAACATATACCTTTACACCCTGCAATGTTTGTCGGTAGGGAACCACTTTTCACCCATAAATCATTGTTAGCTTTTTTAAGAGATGTTAATTTTTACCATGTATTATACCCAGGCATTGCGTAGCGTGACCTCTCAAGAGAGGTCGCTGCTGCTGTGATTACATTTAAAAGCACTTGCCTCGCAGCCCTTGGGCACAAGGGCACTGATGAGGCAAGTGTGCTAGTGCCAAATATTTTTGCATGTTTTTATTATCAAAACCTTTGTCACCCTTTTTAATATGCATATCACGCCACTGCCATGTCTTTATTACTTATGTTTTTACCCGCATTATCGCGAGGAATTTTAAGGCCCCTATACAGCCACGCAACATATCATTGTCCACATCTCTATACTCATTGAAATGGCGCTCTTTGGCCATCAATAGGCCCTTGCGCCATAAAACACCACACATCATCATCATGAAAAGATCAAATGCTCAAACTGGTGACTGCATCGCCTGTGCACATTGAAAAGCAGGGACTAAATGCACTCTTGCCTCCCGGTCTACATATGACTGTTCAAAAAATTTATGCATATTTGAAACTCACCAAGGTACTTGTCCTGTTATAAGCGTTTTGCAATTTGTGCTGTGTCATTGGGAAAGACGAACTTTGGGTGGGCCTATGTGCTTTGAAAACAGGCTGTACAACGAAGAAGCATGTTGTCATTTGAGAATTCTTACGTTTTCGCACCTTGTGTGAGTAGACTAATTTACACTGTGGGCTTCTCCTAATCATGTTAGTGATGGAGAATCTGTTGCTGGGCCTGTTGGTACATACTTAAAACAAAAAAACAGCTTAAGGACGGGTACACAAGATGAGAAGACGCACGCTAGAAGCAATATTTGTCTGTCGTGCTCTCTTCTTGAATATGGCTCCCAAAGCTGGTTTTTCCGTTTCTTCAAGTGTGAAAGTGCTGCTTAAAGAATATGCACAAGCTGGTTTGTTATTGCTTTTATGCTTTCATAAGCTCACATATCTATTTTTCATTGCGTTTGGCGGGTGCTTTAATAGTGACAGGTTCCTCTTTGAATTCACCTTATCGAAGAGGTTGCTTGACCTTCTATCAAGCATGGCAGCTTCGTTTTTTTCCCTGCGTGACTCTTCGTGTTGTTTTTTCCTAGGGCCACCACCCAACACTCGGAGCACCTGCAAAGTTTACGAACCACCGCTTTGATGTCGACGAGTTCCTTCGGATTCTTCGCATTACCATGGACTATGTCAAGAAGTTGCAGGCCGTTTATGTTGAGCTGGGCACCAGCGGGTCACACACAGTTCGTGACAGGTCATCAGGAATTGTAATACACGGAGATGAGACCTCTTGTCTCTCTATTTGCACCCTATGCCTTCCTTCATGATGAACCCCTACCAACTAGCTCAACTTTCGATCTTTTTGTTCTCAGGTATGACCTGCAATAATGTATTTTGTTTCGATCTCCTTGCCATCTATTGCACCAAGCTGAAAATATCAAAACTACATAAAGATTAGAAGAGTGTACTAATGGAGTGGTGATATCAGAATGGCAAGTCAATTTCGTAGAAATGCATGGGTTTAAGAAAAATTAATGATAGGCGAAAAATTTTGATGCAGCTTAGAGTGCAACACTGTATGCTGTTGGACTTAACGTGAGAGCTGTAGGAAGTGTTGACCAATGATTCGCCTGTCCTTCGAGGACAGGACGCTGGTGTATGCGGGCAAATGCACGCTGCCCTTCCAAATGTGTATCGAGCTACAAAATAAAACAAGGTACCAGACAAGGTCTTGTGTCTTAAATTATATGTCAATTGTATTTGACCTTGTTTCCCCAGAGGCCTTTGGCTATGTATTGTGGCCTTTGGCTAGAAGTAAAAAAATAAAGAAAACAAAGGTAGGACGACATGCACACAAGGCACTCTTCAGAATTCAACTGCCCCGTAGAATCAATTTGCACCTGCTACTGAGCTAACAAACAAGTCATCATCACAAAATGAGCCCAACAAAAGCAGCACAAATTCCATGAAGAAGGTCAATTATAGCATTTAATCAACTGACTGTCCCACTCTTGAAAATAATTTTAATTGTAGTTAAAAATTGCACTCAATTACAAAGCTAAGTTCAAAAAAGCATTTCGATTATATCAAACAATGGAAACATGCGCAGTTATGAACAAAAGCACATACTTTATTAACGTTACACAGCCCCGATTCTAAGTGACCTGCTTCTAGCCTGATACATTAGAAAGCTGCAAGAAGATAATGGGCCGTTTGGCAGCGTGAGGACGCTCAGGTATGCCGATGGTTTTCTGGTGTTCTTGTGGGCGACCCCTGAAAAGGCTTTTGAGAAGATCAACAAGATTTTTGCCCACTTATCGACGTCTTTTTTTGGTTTCCCAAAGAAGCACCCCGCTGACGGCCAAATGCGTTTTCTTGGCCTCAAGTTGTTCAACAGTGCTGTGCCCAGGTGCTGGAAGCATACCCTCGTTTAGACAAGGGCCTTCTTCCATGCACTATTCCGAACTCGTCAAACGGGCCACTGCGTTGTCTGCAATGAAAAATGCTATAATTAGGTCCTGCTCCCATCAAGTTGCAATAAGCTTCTCGCATCAAGTCCTGCGATTGATGACAACAGGCGTTCCTGAACAGTTACCTGTTTTAGCGGAAGTCATCCTATCTAAGCTGTGGCGATTTTCAACCTCACTCTAACTACATAACCAAATAGGGATATTAGCGGTAATACTCTTCGATACGGGGTGTCTCACCACATCAACAAAGCTGCCGCACGGGCCAGTGTCGAGGCCGTTTATTCAGCACTCATGAAACTCTGTTCGCTGTGCAGGACTGTTAAGAACCAGAAACTAAGCCCTCCATGTCAGGAGCGCACAAAGAAACATGACCTGTTTTGTACCGTGCAACCTGGGTTTCATCTAAGAGTTTCCCACATGCGACGGCATTAGACAGACTAGTCGCTGTGTGAGCCGTAGCTTGCGTCAGGCACATAGCCAGGATTCTTTTTCGAGGGAGAGGCAAAGCCTAATTGTTCAAAAGAAAGGCTTTTTATGGCAAATAGAAAGAAAGTTCCCTTGGAATATAAAAGGTTCTTGACTATCGGAAGAAAATGAGAGCAAAGTGGAATGCAGTTTAAAAGGCGAGTTAACTAGCGATCTCGAACAAGAAGTTCACACAGTCAGTAATGGGAAAACAATTGACGGGAAAAAAAGAAAGGAGATTGGGGGGGGGAGGCATGTCTACGTTATGTGCCGCAAAAAAAACTAAATAAATATTGGACGCTTTCTCTGCCGAACTTCTCACACACTGTCTTAACAACAAGCCTGTTTTTCACAGGCCTGTTGTGAAGACTGAATGTTAAGACAACATTTTATGACAGAAATTTTTAAATAAAGAACACACATATCCAGGAAAACAATTTTATTGAACAAAGAACTTAAAACAAATACTTCCTTGACACAATAGACCGAATGTTACCACTCATTTTAGCAAGCAATTTTAAACGATGGCATCGCCAATGCTTTTACAATGAAGTAACAGTCAATTGAAAAGCAAAGAAAAACAAATATGTAGCCTGGCCGAAGACGGAAGTTCACACTATAATTTTCATACGTCACGATTTCTCCAAAAGCACTACGATAACTTCGTCGGCCCTGACTTGTATTTGGTGAGTGGACCTAAGGGCCAGATCATCAAGCCACTCTTCTGCCATCCCATTCCTCAAATACGTTTTCACTTTTTCAGCGTCAAGAAGCTGCTTTCTGCAGCAGCTGTACTGTTGTGTATCAGCTGCAGCTGTACAGCGTTGCCAATATCTTGAGGAGTGTGTAAATGTCCGGAAAGAGGGCATTTCTTTGCGGCTGAAGCATCCGCCGCAAATTGGGGAATTTTAACCTCTTGCATGGCTTACCATTTGGGTTTCTAGATTTCCCACTCACGTTTTTGTGTAAGGATAGGAGCTGTTGTCATATCTCGGCTAAATATCGAAGGCCAGCTGTGCAGATTCAAATTTGCCTTTGGGGGCGTGCTTTGGCAACACAATTGGCAAGCTTTGCAGTGTTTTCTAATAGTTTGCAGAGCGCCTTTTAACGGAAGCTTTTAGGTCATCTATGTACAGAATGAATAAAACTTCCACAGAACTTCAGTTGTAGTTTGCCTGGTATCTTTGTGTTCCTACCACCCTTGGAATCTCACAATCCTAGCCGGACTTCGCCGCCCTGTCGTGACATAGAAAAAATATGTTGTGGAATTCTGCCTCTGCGGCAGTTCCTATCTGTTCCAGCTCAGTCAGCACCAAGTCAATCTGCTCCAAGGCGACAGTGATGTCAATATATGTGGTCCGCAGATACACAGACAAGTATGGATTGGCAGATTGATATGGCTATACCCTTTTGATCGGCTGGCGGCTAACGCCACCTAGCCGTAGTACTTAGTGAACCGAAAACTAGATTTATCTTTTTTTTCCTTTAAATAGTAAAGTTGAGGACTGGTACTTTATAGTGAATGGTTTAATTTTCACTCGGGCCTTGACTTTAGCCACAAATTAGATAACCTCTTTCTAGTTAATTCTACCTGATTGAAGTCTATTTTGCCCTCCCTGTCCCTAAACCCCAGTGCTTTGAAAAAGTCTGCGCCATCATCCTGAACTATAGGGCGAAGCTCTTTACACAACATTATCAAGTGTTCGGCAGTTTCCTCCTCCCCTCTACCTGCACTGCATACCGTGTCTACCCCTTCGTATTTGGCCTGATATGTCTTGGTTTGCAATACTCTCGTCTTGGCCTTGAACAGTAGAAAACTACCCAGAGTATTATCATAGATCCTTTCCTTGGAAATTTTCTGCTTAAAAGTTCAATAGATCTCTAGTGCGGACTTCTTAATCATGCCAGTTCTCCACATATCGGTCTCCGTTTCCTTCACCTTCTTCTTAAACGGTAGTTCTTTTTGGCTTGGCCCCCTGCTGTTTTCTAAGCGTTTACTCGTCAATTTTCTAGTTCGCTTGCTCCAATATATAGACATTCTTCATGTATGCAGTAGCTGAAAACCTTCCTAGCCCAACGCTTCTCCCCTATTTCTCTCAATTGCTTCTCCAATTTTATCTTGCTGCTAGCTTCCCTGCCCTTGAATGATGTCCATCCCATATCACCTTGTACTCTCTGATTTGGTGTGTTTCTGTGAGCTCCTGAAGCAAGCCTACCTATTCATAGTGGCTTAATTTTTAATCCTGCTTCAACCTCGGATCTCATGCACAAGACCGCATTGCAGAAAGGCAGACCAAGAGCCATGACGTCTTTTCAAATTCCTCTCAATCATAACTATTGTAATTCCATAGTACCCTATTTTTCATCACCTCTGCATTCCTGTTTCCCTTAGTCGTTGCATATATTTCGTGTTCCCTTAGATGCTCGGTTCCATTGCTTATCCGTACGCCCAGATATTTGTATTTATTCGTTATCTCAGGCATGGCTTCCTGTATCGTAAGCTCACTGCCTTCATTACCATTAAAGACTGCTGATCTTTCCTTATTGAATCTCAAATCTATGTTATCTCCTTCATCACCGCAGATGTCAATTAGTCTCTGCAAATCTTCCTTGTCGTCAGCCATCAACACTATATCATCTGTGTACATCAATGCTGGTAGTGCCTGTTCAATGAGTTTACCTTGTTTGACGAATGAGAGGTTGAAGCCAAGTCCTCTCCCCTCTAATCCTTGTAGGTACATCATGAATAACAAGGGTGACTGAGGACACCCCTGCCTAAGCCCCGTTTTATCTCTGTGGGATTGGATACCTGTTTTTCTCATTTTAAAACTACCTTGTTACTTTTATCGATATTTTTAAGAGCTTACAGGGACTCCATCCTCCACACCTGGTGTGTCCAGTATTCTCCACAAGGCCTCTCGAACCACACTATCGTACGCTCTCTTAATATCTAAAAAATTGGCAGATCTCATGCACAGTGGCAATCGATGCTAGGCGAAGCACGAATGAGAAATGTTGTACGTCACTTTACAATCAGCACAACATTACAAGATAGAGGTACATGATGCGGTACATGACTTCCGTGTCATGATTATTATGCTTTGATGTGTCGTTTACCTTCATCATCTGTTCATGTCACGTGATACCAAATTTAGTATATGTGGAGCTAGCGAAACGGCCACGAGCACGCTATGAGCCTGGTATGTTGTCATGTTCTTACATCACACGCGTGTCAGGATTATCATCTTTGCACCAGTCACATATTTCGTTGTCCATTGACGTCACGTAATACCAAATTTGGTATATGTGGACCTAGCAAAACGGCCGCGAGCGCATCATGAAGGGCCCAATATACTTCAATGTAGCGTTGAGACGTGCACACGCTGTGAACAGCGACGCTACGTTAGCAAAACGCGAGCACTCTATCGTCAGACGCCAGGCGCGACCAGCGTCTGTCGGCACGGCCTGACAGCAACCGGCGTGAAATGCGACATGCTGCATTTCGCACCGATGCGTTACCAAGACGACACTGTGTTTCCCTCTTTTTGTGAAGGAGGGACACTGGACACGCTGAAATGGGCTTGCATCAAAGCAGCACAGTGCGCGCTTGCGAGTATATGCCAGGACCGGCACCTGGCATGGTAACGCCAGCATGACGCGACAAAATAAACGCCCGCGAGCAGGTGCACCGCGTTGCGTTGAAATGTATTGGGGCCTTGACTATGGCATGTAGTCATGTACTCACATGACACGCATCTCATTATTATCATGTTTGCATCAATCACATACCTTCATCATCCGTTAGCGCCACGTGATACCAAATCTGGCATAAGTGAAGCTGGCGAAACGGCCGCGAGCACATCATCAGTGTGGCATGTAGCATGTTGTTAGGTGACACGCATGTCGTGATTATCATGTTTGGATGTGTCATTTACCTATGTCGTCCGTTCGCGTTGCTTAATACCGAGTTTGGTACTTGTGAAGCTAGCGAAACGGCTGCAAGCGCATCATGAGCGTAGCATGTAGTCATTTTGTTACATGACATGCATCTCATGTTTATCATGTTTGCACCAGTATCATACCTTCGTCATTCGTTCACGTGCCGTAATACCAAACTAGGTATAAGTGAAGCTAGCGAAACGGCCGCCAGCGCATCATAAGCGTGGCATGTAGTCATGTTGCTACATGACACGCATCTCATGATTATCATGGTTGCACCAATCACATAACTTCGTCATCCATTCACGTATAGTAATACCAAACTTGTTATGTGTGACGCTAGCGAAACGGCCGAGCACATCATGAGCGTGGCATGTAGTCATGTTGTTACATGACACTCATGTCATGATTTTCATGTAAGGGTCTGTTGCTTGTGTTCCCCATGCAGTCATGCCTTCCATACCAATTTTACAACATGCCATGTGAACGAAACCTCCGCAAGAGCGGCAAAACCATGAAATGTAGATCATGACATACATGTCATGATTTTCATGTTATGACTAGTCAAATATGTTTTTCATACAGTGATGTTATGCCATACCAAGTTTGGGATCAATAGCATTATCGGAACAGCCAGGAGAGCTAAATGTCGCAGGTGGCTAGATAGATAGATAGATATATACGCTCAAAGTCGCCGAAGTTCGCTAAGAAATGCTTCGCATTTAAAAATGCTAGCCACAGGAGCTGTGTTCCTTTACTGCTACTCCGATGCACTGCGTCAGTGAGTACAGATTGCTTTCAGCACCCCCTCATCCATTATTCATGCCTGAAGTCTTTCCTTTATTATCTGCATCACCCGCCTTTAAACCACTGATGTCACTGTTGAAAAATAACAAAAACGCCGACCAAGGTGAAATACACAAAAGTTAAAAAGACATTTTGGCTCCCCACATGGGAGCCTTGTTCACAGCCAAATATGTTCTTCATACAGTGATGTTATGCCATACCAAGTTTGGTACCGATACCATTATTGGAACGTCCTTGAGAGCTAAATATGCTAGGTGGCTAGATAGATAGATAGATACGCTCAAAGTCACTGAAGTTATAGAATAGGATTACTGTTATAGGATATAGGATCACTGTTATAGGACTATAGTTGTTTATGTCAGCTTCGTCCCTCTTTCCTTTATAGGTCATGCTCATCTTGCTAAGTTTCCATCCATCAGGAACTTCACCATGGATTATTGCTCTGCTCACTGCCTCTGTCAAAGCCTGCTTAGACTTGGGACGCAATTCAACTATCAGCATATTTGGGATGCCGTCAGGGCCTGTTGATGTACTACTAGGAACCCTATTCTCAGCCCTTTCCCACACTCGTGAAAATGTAGCCACTGCGCCACTTGATCCATACTTGTCTATTAAAATGCATAAGGCACTTTCTTGTTGAATTATTTTGTCATCCTTGTTCTTATATAGTATTCATTGCTTCGTCCCCTTCAATCCTAACAATTTGAACTGTAGTTACAAACCTCTTCTCTAAGCTTGTCTCATTACTCAGGGATCTTAAATGGTTGCAAAATGTTGCTGCTGCTTTTTTATCGTTTGTTGTATTTCTGCTAGCTTCTGAGCCTCCTTTCTTCTAATCTTTTCATTGAGCAGAGGAATGCTTCTCTTCTATAGCTTAGAAAGATATCCCATTTTCTTTCAACATCATCTGTCGGTTTACCCCTCTGCTAAGCATGTCTGTGTTCCCTAGAGGCTTCCTGACGTTTTCCTACGGCTCTCTTGACTTCCTTATTCCACTAACTCTTGGGTCTGTGTCTCCTTTTCCGGGGTGACTTGTCCCGTGCCTTAGAAAGCTCTAGCTGAGTCTAATTATTTATTTATTTATTTATTTCAACATACTGCAGCCCCACAGGACTATCGCAGGAGTGGGCAAATACATACATAGAATAGCATAACAAGTGTGCTCTACATCAATGTTTTGTAATATACAATAAAAATTCATCCAGCGATAAAGATCGAACGTAACCAGGCAAAGAACTTCACGATTCAATAGAATGAACAAAAAAACTATACTTCAACACCACCGTACGATGAACGAAAGTAGACATGTTTAACTCATGGTAATTTCGGGTGGTCGTTGGTCTAACGTGTGCTATATACTTGCTGAGTAGAGGGAACCGCGGGGAAATAATTAAGGTATAAAGAAACTTCAGACATTCAACATATCGACGGAAAGAGAGACTGGTAGCTAGGTAAGACTGGTAAGATAGGAAGATGGAAACTTGGTGAAAAATACCTGTCAAAGCGACGATAAATGAAGCGTGCAGCTTTCTTCTGAGCAGATTCTATTTTGTTGATGTCCAAAATCCTGTGTGGGTTCTACACAACAGATGCATATTCTAATATTGCATATTCTAAGATGCATATTCTAAGATGCATATTCTAATAGGAGTCGTATGCTGAGAGGTCCTGAACGTAAAGTGCGTTGTAGGTAGCCTAATTTTCTAAGCGCACGGTTGCACGTGAGATCGATGTGTTGAGACCAAGATGAATCTTGATTGAAATGGAGACCTAGATATTTGTATTGTGAAACCATTCCGAGAGGGCAACCATTAAGCGAATGGGTAAATCGAGAGAGGGAAGAACGCTTGGAAAATGACATAGATACCATTTCTCAAAAGTTGATTTGCATTTGCCAAGTGTCACACCATGATTGAAATAAAGCAAAT